>NC_048314.1:23188631-23421306 GCF_013100865.1 Trachemys scripta elegans
AATAATTTATACGACAGCCTATTTGAAACAGAACTCTTTCAAGGCCATCTGTTTTTCTAAGGAGTATTTCCAAGACTGCCAAGTTCTATATTATCAGTGCATTCTTTAATTATAAAAAGTAATAGACAAAAATTAGATACTGTTCAGTGTCTAAAATATCATACCCAGAAAAAAATAGTTATTTATTCAAAGAAGTTATCAGTATCCTGTATATTTTCTAACGTTTGTGTGCAATTGTGATCATTTTCAATTGTTTGAAGCTTAGCATGTTGAATACATTGTTACCAGATGCTTGACTTTTTATAAAATGTTTCCACAAGTTTTGATCATTATGTAGGGAGTAAGGTTTTGTAAACAATCTTTACTGCTCAATTATTGTTATACTGCACTGGAGCTAGGGCTTGAGGGGAAGAGAATCATTTTATAACATATACACCATATACTTTTATTTTTAAAATTGGTCCCCACCCTAGATTTCTCACTGGCAAAGTTTGTTTTACTAATGCATTAGTTGATTGGCTGTTCAATTGTTAACAGATGCAAAATTTTCACAAAGGTAGATTCATGTTTACTAAAGTAATTAAAATACACAGTAAGGATATTTTAAGAACAAGTTAACAATAACTTCTTATGTTAAATTTTCTACATGGTTAGAAGTTTAGGTAATTTTAATACTTCACTCTAATTTTTATATTTTCAAACCTTTATAGGCAAGAAGAATACAAGTACAAATATAATCAATGTTAAATGCAAAAAATAAAATAAGCCACTAATATACAAATAACAGAAGATTTCAGGTTCTAATATGTCCTCAGTTTTGAGGGAAAGTTCTCAAATCCACATATAGATTAATATAAAGTATTTTAAGGGTCCAATCCTTTGAATACCTGTGAATAATGTCACTCACATGAGATTACACACACATATTGTTTTCAGTATGCTGTATAGAACACAACATCTCCACATCTCACAAATGTGAATACACTATTTATTAGTAGGCTGCAGATGTGACAACCAGAATCAAGCAGACTATTATGATGGACATGCTATTTTAAATATTAATAAAAAGGAACTACGTCATTTACATTTAAAGATAAACCTTCAGGAGCTTCTAGAAATGCATTGATGGGGAGGGGAGCCTAATTTGGAATCCAGGGAATTAGACACCTCATAAAATTGGATGAAGGGATAATAGGGGACTAGTATTCTCATTTAAACAACAGTTTTCAGGTAAAACATGCCATCTTGTTCCTAATTTGAGAAAATTCCCTGTTGAGCATATTTAATTTTTTGCCTTGCCCAGGTTTGTCTGGGGATATGTACAAACCTAACACACATATTTATCAAAATAAATATTTTTTGGCCTTCATCTTTCCTGAGACGGTTAAAATCACAAAAAAATATAAAGGAATATACTCATATAATACATGGTTTATGACCTTGATTTAAAATTAGGGACCAACAGGTCCTGCCACGTACACAGAAGACCTTTCCACTACCAAGGTGGATCAAACTTTATAACCACCAACATTTCACCCAAACCCCTCAGGTCATGTACAAGTTCTATTCCACACTTCCTTTTATGGCCACATAGTAAAAGGGATCTGCTCTTTAGCTGGCTCTCTCCGAATTTCCAAGCCACATTCTCCACTAAAATAATAGTTTAAAAAATTACTAGCCAACCCAAGATTCCAATAATATTTATCAAAATCATATATATTTCTTACTTCTTGGATGAGATCCTCTGAGACTTAAGCAACTTACTGGTGCAAAGGTCTCAACTAAGCACATACTCGTTGTTCAAGAGATTTCACATTCCACATGTTTACATATACCTTGGGAAGCAATTCTGCATCAAAAACATATCCTGCCAACAAACTGAATTGCCTTGTATATCAGCAAACATGTTGCCATTATAGGCCAAGATCTGCCAGCAACTTTTACCTAAGGCACTTGTCATGGAGCAAATAAGGTTTTAATGGTTTTTGCTAGTGCTTTGATATCTTAAGAGGTTTACTTTAAAAATGACTAAAGACAACCAAAGATCAATACTCCAGAAACACCAGCCAAGGGATTTTGTAAAGTATCTTAACTTTGTCTGTGGAACAGCATAGGCTTTAAGTCTTTACCCTGATATCTGACTTTTACAAAAACCTATACATTTTCCTCCCTGTAAACAATCCTACTTTCCCTCCCAGAAGTAGTCAGGGGTGTAAGTGGAGGCATGTTTGCAGAAAAGGCAGCCTACATCTTATGGGGTTCCACATCCAGAAACAGTCTCGGGCCATGGCGAAGTACAAGTGACTGGAGACCACAGACAGTTTTTACTACCTATAGATGAAATAGTCTTTGCTCTCTAAAACAGAGATTTTTTAACAGTTCTCTGTTCCACATATGCACCAAATTGGGGGGAGAGAGGAGAGAAATCAAACTGAATAACATGCTGAGTAGAACAGACCAAGAGCGGAGCTAAATTTTTTTAATGTGCCTGTTCAAGTCTGCGTGTCTTTTGATTGGGCTACAAGCTGAATAGGGTTTGGCAAAATTGTTCACCACCACTCAGAGAAAGCCAGGATAGAATTTAAATAGCTGCATGTACTTAAAATCCTTGCTCTCACTACATTCTTTGCGTTGCAGAACGCTAGTACCCTGATGAAACCAGAGGCAGCCATCTCTTGTTGCAGACCTGCCAGATTTTAACTAAACACAGATTTTGCCTTCTTGAAACACTGCGCCAACCGACATTGAAATTGATGCATATAAATTGTGTTCTTTTCTCAGAAGATAATCACCTGATAGACGCAAGAGTACTGCCTGCTGGCCAATAAAGCCACGTAAGGGAACTATAATGTGAACTAACCAAAATAGATTACAGTGTTTAACTGTACATCTTTATAAAAAAGAAAAGTTATTGATTACCATAAAATAAGGCCATATCTACACTATAAACTTCTGCCAGTTTAGCTATGTCATTCAGAGGTATGAAGAGGGTGTGGTCCCTGACTGATACAGCTATGCCATCCAAACCCCTAATTGTAGATGCAGTTATATCAGCAAAACTGTAGTTATGTCGGTATCGCTTATTTCATTTGGGATGGTTGGAATACGTGTAGTTTTGCTGGCATAAGAGTCATCTAAAATAGGAGGTGTTTGCAGGTAAAATACACCCATATAGCTATACTGGCAAAGCACTCCTAATGTAGACATGGTCCCAGACACATAATGTTTACCTATGGAGATCAACAGAACTGGGATTTTAGATGACAGTTTTATGTATCCTTGAAAATTTAAAGTTGATTTGTGACAGAAGTACTTAATCTTTGGAAATGCTGGATTTACAAAAATATTTAGGTATATTAGGGATTTAGTCTTTAAGGATAATAAAAATATTAGTAAAAAGCAAGCAAGTGTAATCAACACACAAACAGCAGGTTACCTTTGATTTGCTTTGTTTTAAACTATCCAACATACCACATTGATACATGTACTCTCCGGGTAAATATTCAAGAATCTCTGCAAATTGTATTGTATATTCAATAATCTGAGTAATAAAATATGTGAAAGTTACAAAAACATTGGCAGTGAAGAGTGATTACCAAAATCCATAATTTAAGCAGCTTCACCAACATAACCTGGGCTCGATATTTTAAAACATCAGGAAAGCAGAACTTTAAAGTACACTCAGCAATCTTTTGTTAAATATCCTGTTCTCTAGCTTATGCTTAACCTTTTAATTTTTCATCTCCTATTTATCCAAGACATTTTTTGTTTTTTATTTTCCATAACTTAGGATAAAAAATTTTACCTAGCTCTTTAAAGTTATAGGAGGTAAATGCAGAGAACTATTCATTACAAGGCTCTCTGCACCATTTAAGCCCTCAAAGTGGTTAGGAGTGCAAAGGGGTCTCTGTACCCTCTGCATTCTGGCAGGGGACTTTGTGTCAGACCTTAACAGGCTGGCTATTAGAGAGACAAGGCGAGCCAACACAGCAACAACACTGCACCAAACAGGCTAGAGCAGAAGATATGGTTGTTTGGCAGCAACCCAACAGAGGGCTAGTAAATCCGCATTAAGATTTGGTGGCCTAGAAACCTCATAAAAACTATAATATTTCATCTCATTGGCTGGAATTGCAACCTATGAGAGGTTATGCTGCCACCACACAGCCCTTCCCAGTTTGAGGAGGGATCCATCACTCAATCCATTTCCTACACAGTCAGGATGTGTGGGTTGTTTTTGTTGTTGTTGTTGTTGTTTTTTTGGGGGGGGGGGAGAGGGAGTGTGTGAATTTCACCCATAGTGCATACACAGGTTATAATATTAATTACTTTTGTGATCTAAAATATAGTAAGTTCTACATGCTCTGCTAAAATGAGCTCATGAAAGGTCTATAAACTACAAGAAGTTTTGATAACCTAAATAAAACCTCATACAGCCATTCAGTTACTTATAATTAAACAAATTTCTCTTAGGTTTTCATGTAAATACAACTTATTTTATACAGTTTACAACAACTCTTATGAATAATACTGCTGATAATAGGACTGATGCTGCAGAACATTGTCTGACCATTGGTTTCAATGGGAACCAAGGGCACTAAATATCTAGCAGGAGGTGCTAAGTACCTTGCAGGATCAAGTCAAAGGTCATCAAGAAGCTTGTTAATAAAGATGCTGAAATATAAAGATTCTGTATACAATCTGCTTTGCAGAACACACTTCTTAACAGCACCAGCTTGGCATATGTACAAAACCTGGCAACCTGCAGTTAAGCAAACTACTGTACCTCTATATTCTCTGTCTGGCAGCAATTCACTTGCGTGTCTGTATGTTTTTACAAGTACTCTATGTATTACATTACGTCAGCTCCATTGCGCCGAGTTTTAAATGGTCTGGGAACATTTTATTAACCATCCTATATCTTTATTTGGAAAGCAACACACATTGGAAAAGAGTACATCGCATTATATTTCTACTTTAATTCTTTTCTTCACTATACTTCCATCACCATTTGAAAGAAACTTCAACAATGTACAGAGATTAAAAGATTGCATTATATGTGCCCATACTATGGCGTTATGACCAGAGAGCCACTTATGGATAGAACAGCGGTTCTCAACCCGTGGCCCACATGCAGCCCAATTAGCACACAGCTGCAGCCCAGCTCAGCTGTGTGCTAAAGGCCAGGCTGTGTGCCGGGGTCCACCAGGTTCCCAGCTGCCTGGCATGGAGGGGTCCAGGCTGCCTTGCCACCCAGAGCGGTGGGGGTGGGGCTGCTGGCCGGTCCCATGGGCTCGGAGGTCCAGGCCAGCCCCATGGGGTTGGGGGCCCAGGGTAGCCGCCCGGCCTCGCAAGCTCCAGGGTCCCAGGCAGCCGCGCAGCGGGAGCCTGGAATCCGGGCAGCCGGCTGGCCCTGTGGGCTCTGTGGGCTGGGGCAGATACACAGTGGGGGTCCAAGGCAGTCAGCTGGTCCAGGGTCCGAGCTGCTGCTGCCCTGCAACCCAGCCCCTGCGACCCAGGTAACACATTGTGGGCTGCCCACAATGTGTAATAAGTTGAGAATCACTGGGATAGAGAAAGCACCACATACATGTCAATAGGGACATCAACCACAAGGTCAGAGGATTTAGGAGCAGTGCCCATCAACATTTATTTCATTTGTATAAAAATAAATCCCTGTGCATCTTGATAAAATGCACTCGGACACCATGGAACTCCAGAACTAACACAGCCTAACTTAGATACAATGATCCTATGGAAATGCCACTTCATAACACTTACTTACTGTCTCTTTTATTCCGTGTTATTACTAACCCTTCTTTCCCAAACTGGCACTTGATTTCCAGATGGGTAAATATATACAATTCTGCAGGAATCTATTTACCACACTATGGATCTACTGTATTATAGTGCTAATAAACTATTGCTTTTTTTTTTTTTTAAATCTTATCTTGGACACTAAACACATGAAGTATATAAGTGCAGAGTAACCCTTTCTGGATTCTATGTATGTGAACTCACAACATTCAGAATTAGAGGCCTTATTACAAACTAATTCCTGCAAAGCAAAGTGAAAACATTACCCAGCATGCCAACCTTCTCTATAGGATCAAAATAGGCCCAGGATGTCTACTGACACACGCAAGGCCCAATCCACCATGGACACAGTACCCATAATAGCAAATAGAGAACCAGGTACACACACCAGTGGGGGATTCCTCAGATATACATTCACCACTGAGGTCTACTACCAGCAGTGATATCAAGTACATCCGATCAAGCAAATATATGAAAATTACCTCTATGCATATAAAATTAGGGTAACATGAAAACTTAGAACACATGGCCTACTGGCTATTTGTCTTGGGCAATTACCAATAAATAAATAAAATTGGCTGTGCTTTTCCCCACTGTGATTACAGGCAAGGAGAAAAAGCCTTCCCAATTCAATAGATGGTAATCACTCCTACTCAATGCTTCCAAGTGAGCATCAATTCAATTAGGAATTCTAACATTTCTCAGTTCTAACCCTGCTCAGGCAGGGACCACTGCAATCTTAAAACCTGCCTTCAATTAGGGAGGGTGGAATGAATTTATTGGTAGAAGCATGGGAGAGCAGAGATCCTGAAAGCCTTTTATCTAGCCTACAATGTAGTTATGGCAAATCACGGGTCTGAAGATTTTCAGTGTGCTAGTCACCTACAAATTTACTTGCACCAAATGATTGGGCCTGTGCCAATGAAGGGAGCTTAAAAGGGCATGGAAAAAAAAAATCATCCTCAGAGAGGCACCAAAACAACTAACAACTTCGGTAGGCCTGGAATTCTAGGAATGTTCATGAACACAAATTTTCACAGATGTCAATGAAATAGGCTGGTAGGATAACGCAGAAATACGTTTTTTAAAACTGATCACATTCAGATCCATAGCAAAGTAACAAAACATACATATGGACAAAGAAGTTTCAAGTACACAGCATAGTCAGACAAAGATTAAAATTGTGCAGAAAGTGGTCAATATCATCACAATTCCAATGCAGAGTTGAAAATAAAACAAGCCGCACAGCTTTCCTATATCTATTCTACAGGTCGAAACCACATTTTCATCATACTTCATACCTGTAAGATACCCTGGGTTTCCCCAGTTGAGTTTTAATTAAGAGAAAGTACAGTTAGAGAGTTTAGCCATTATTTACAGGAGGGACACAATAAATTATTTTACACAGACTCCAAAAAGCTGAAATCTGCCTTAGGCTTAAAGTTTCTTGAATGGAGCTTAAACATAAATTATGGAACACAAAGTTTACAATAGGAAAAAAGTCTCAATACTTACTGGGCTTTTTTTAAAAAAAGCAAATGTTTCCCAGAATATTATTTACAACTGTAAAGTAGTAATGATAAATTTATGAAACAGCTGAATTAGCTGAGACAAACTTATGAACTAGCTATGATTTTATTTTTTAAAACTAAGGAAGATAAAATAAAAAAGTTTCAGGTAATTAAAGATTGTATCTACTTATCCCTGGGAATGTTTAAATAAAGATAATATCTGAAAGTTTCTCAGGAATATATCTGCAGATGAATATTAATAATCTGTAAGGTTAAAAGTAGTGCTACAAGTTGTTAGGGAGTAACACAATTCTGAATGTGAAAGTATACGAATGATACCATTCCAAAATGCATTTCTGTGTACCAATAAAAAAGATAGAGACTTCAACTAAGAATGTTGCATTGAGTAAAATGAAACAAAGGTGGTTCTATTTTCTAGAATTTATATTTGACATTTAAATATTTTTCCCCACACCGTAAAATATGAATTGCCTGGTAAATTCAGACAAGAGTATTTTCAAAAAGTGAATTACAAAAGTGATGTGTCCCCACCTCAGTCCTCTTGCCAGGGGATGCAGCTTACATCACAAAAAGCTGCTGCTGCTAAATCAAAACATAGTGCCCTGCTATAAACTATTATTTGCATAGAAACCCCATTCCAGGGAAGAATTGATGGGAAAGAATTGCAATGGACTTAATATGCAAAAATAAGAAAAACAAAACACAGATCACATACCTGAAAATAAATATAAGATTTCTTTACCACTATTTAATTTGTACTGCTCTTTCACTCAAAGAATTATAGGTGGATACAATAATCCCTCCCCACAGAGCTGAAACACACATTACAATATGTAATAACAGTGTCTGTCACTGCAAGTGATGATCAATTATAAAAAATATTTTTACACGAAGTAAAAAATTGTTTATTCTCAATGAAGAAATTATACAACTAACTTCCCTGTATTATCTGGATAGTACTCTGGCTTTTCACCCTATTCATATATGAGTCAATACAAATGTATAGCAGAAAACAGTGTTTCCATATTATATAACAAGGGTTTTAAATTACTAACATGTTTTATTAAATTAGATATTTTCCCCAATGGAACATATAATATTGCTCTGTTAACTATGAATATGATATGAGACACTATGTGGTGTACTTAACACCATTTCAGACAAATATTTAATCTCTTAGTAAATAGGGGACAGTTAAAGACAATCATTGAATACAATTACTACCCTCCCTTACAAAAACTTGTTCAACAAAAAGCCAAAAGCAGGACTCTGAAATTAGCTGTAAACTATATAATCTCATTGTTCAATTTCATGGAGTTTAAGACACTACCTTCCCCTCCCCACAAGCCAAATGTTAATCCATGCTGTAACCTGATTTAATTTTCCAGCTGACAGGATGGGAATATGCTACAATGGCATATCAGTCCGCTATGTTTCTTTTACTCTCAGCTATTCCTGTACCATTTCCACACTTGAGTATGACAATCAAGTGAAGAGCTGTGGTTTTTAAGAAGCAAGTTTAACTATTTCAAAAGACAAGGCTTCTTAATTTTTTTTTTTAAATGGCTGTGCAAATCATAAAAACAAGAAACATTATTCTCTATGTACATATAGCACAATGGACATTTTTCTACAGTTAATCGGACAAAAAAAATCACACTGAACTGTATTTACTCTAATAAAAAGCAAGCTATTTTAATCTGTTTCAGCAATAAATAACTAAAGTAGATTTGTACTACCTTAATTAGTCAAATACTGATTTTTGCAACTACACAAAGCTCTGAAAGAAATTAGTTACTAACATGCTTTTGGCCCTCCAAGATAAAACGGGATCGCATTTCACAGAGTAGCAAGTTAAATTTTGAGACACATCACATACTATAGTACTTACTGTAGCATAACAAAAAAGGTATTTAAACTTCTTTCGAAATCTGCCAACTCCTCAATGTGCTCTGATCAGTAAAGATGAACATTTCTACCTGCTCCTAAATTGCTTAAATATAGATAACATTGGGGGAGAGGGTGGAGGAAGAGAGCATATACAAAAGTCTGCCAGAAAAAAACAAAACAAAACAAACTCAGGTAGAAACTATCTGCCACAAATAACATTTGTTTTCAAGTTGCAAATTCATAAATGCAAAAAAGCATTTATTTAATAGTTCTTTACACTATACAAGGCATCAAGAAAATGTAACAGACAGCTAAAAAACCTAAACAAAATACTATGCTAACAACATGACTACAACATTTATCTATATTTTAAAATGATAAATACAGCTTCATAATACCGGTCATTTCAGAGCATCAAACCACTAAAGTTATGCAAATTGCTACTATCAACACCTATAGTAAGCACATATAGCAAGATTCAATATGTGAAAACATAACCCACCTGAGAGTGGCAAGCAATGGAAGCATTCATGTAACAGATTACTTTTCAAACTAACATTCTATCCTTCAGACATAATCTGCATCTATGTGACTATTTATGCATAAATAGCAGACACTGACCTATTGTTTTCAGTTGTTGAAGTTGTTATGAATGTAGTACAGTTACCAATTAAGTGAATCAACAAGTACTTAATACATCAGCTGTTGTATAAATAATGAGACCATTGACATTCATGCAATAAAATCTAGAGGTCGAGGGATTGTGATTTTTTTTTCCAGAAAATGTTTTAAAGTTTTGCCCTGTGAGTTCATATCCATTGTATTTAATATATAAGCAGCATATAAAGTTTACAATTTGTACCCAAAATAGTGTCACATAAAGACTCAACTAAAATGATCGAGAAGTGGGAACAGAAGTTGTATCAAAAGTGAACAGGAAAAAGCCTGCTTGAGGAAAAGGGAGGAAGGAAAAAAATGGAATTTAAAGGAAGCGTTCAATAGTAGGCACATATACAATTTTAGTAGCTTTTCAAGCAATTGCTGATCATAGGTTTTATTCCTATTGCATATTAACAGAAAAACAAGATTCTTTTAGTTTTCAAGTGAGATTTTAAGTTCAAAACTAAACTTGTTAAGTAAGTAATTTGATTGAAATTGCAATCTCTTCATGACTTTTTACTTGAAATTATATATGGTTTCAAAATATGGACCATGTTTTTCCAAACTAAAAGCCATTTATATTAGTTAGTATGACCAGGCATACTGCCAAAATTGACAAGAGACGTAACAGTTCTATTATATATAAGTTATCAAAAACACAGTACTATATTTTGCATTATGCCCTCAAGCTAAATTTCAATGGACTTTTTAAAACAAAACAAAAAAAATACACATTTACATCAGTTTTATAATTTTTTTGTATAAAAAGTATATACATACAATGACATTTGTAATCACTTGTTTGGGTATGACTTATCACTAGGGTTGCCAACCCGCCAGGATTGCCCTGGAGTCTCCAGGAATTAAAAATTAATCTTTTATTAAAGATTGTGTCATGTGATGAAACCTCTAGGAATACGTCCAACTAAAATTGGCAACCCTACTTGTCACACCAATTCACAGCTGTGCCATTTACATACTATGATATCTTAAAAAATAAGCTATTACATATTGCCAGAATAGGTAAAGCTATTGTTCATTTCAATTTGATGAAGTAGAGTAGTTTGTGTCTCTCTCACATGTGTGCACACACACAAAGCCCAGAGGCACAGAGCCAAACCAACAATATTTTAACTCCTTATTTTAGCAGTATAAGTATAACTTCCCATTTCAACCACCATCAAATTATACCACCTACTCTGAAGCCAACGCATTTCCAATGCTCAATTAGTGAAACCCAAATTAAGGTAAAATAGCAACTTCTTAGACAACATTTATTTTTTTAAAATCAAAATACTCCAATATCATTGTTAAATTAAAATGCATGGGTTATAGTTATGAATATTATGAAGTATAGCAAATTAAGTTAGCTTTTCTTTCATTGGGGAGAGTGCATACATATCTGTCTCTCACTTCTTCTACATTCTGTCATTCATAAGTATGCAATGGTTTTGAAGTCACTGACAAACATTAAGACATGCGACTTATGTCTTGGCTGTCAACTAAATTGAAGTCCATGATATTTGCCATAATTACAGAATTTTAATAATACACAGGAACTGGTCTCAAACAAAATGGAATAGGAATTTACTTCCACATTGAAAGTACATACTGAGAAAGAGAGAGGCCATTAGTCTGACCTTTATCATCATACAGTACTAAGTTATTTCACTTTGTTGCATTCACAAAAACAATTCATTTTAAGGATTACACCAAACTACATACCACCCATTCATGATGCTCTTATGTAGATTATGAATAAAAATTGAAAGACATACTTTTGATTTACACATAAAATTGTAAAGACAAAAAGAACCCACGTTTGATCATTTTTGCAAATGTTACATTTTTTAATAATGTTTCCAAAAGCTGTTAAATTACAACAGATTCTCTTTAAGCAAGTACAAGCCTTTGTCAATAGAAAAGAGAGTCTGAGAAGGCATGACGTTATAGAAAACTATCGGTTCTTTTATATGAGAACTTTCAGAACAAAAATTGCAAAAGCATTCAATAGTCTCATTCATGGAGTGGAGAACACTTTGTCTAGTCCTGGCACAGACTGTCTTTTTTTTTTTTTTTTTTTTTTTTTTTAACTTGCAGGTATTTGAAGACGAAGATGAAGAAGAAAGAGCACTGAAGATTGTCTGCATTGGTGGGAAGCTTGCTTTCAATTGAAGTCTATCTGGAGAAGGTCCATAAATCATTCAAGACGATCACAAGGTAACTAAGAACTCTCATACTCGTTTCTAATCTCCTCTGATTACTCTGAGAAGCCAAGGCCAGTAAAAAAGCCTATTGAATGAAGACAGTATTGTCAGTAAATTCCTCCTTCTCCCATAGTGACTGCAAAAGATGATGTCTTTCTGCTGCTAAAGAGGTTCAACGAAAGGTTGCCACTCACCCTCAATATGTCAAAGGCTTTTGAGTACACAAAGCTAGATCCTCAAGTAAATTTTCCAGCAGCTGATCTAGCTTACCAGCCAGCAATAACATCCTGCCAAGTGTAAATCCCAATTGAGAATCTTCACTGCTTCTAACAGGAGAACCTGACCTTCCAACCGGGGACCCTGCTAAAGCACACTGAAAGCCTTGTGAACAGAATCTGGAAGATGAGGACTTTCAAGCAGAATCAACATTATCTTTGTGGATAAGTGAGAATGAAAGAGCTTAGTTTAACTTAACAGCAAAAAGGGGCTCTCAATGGCTCTACATTAGGCTGGTTGGTAGTTTCAGGCCAGGTAAAGACAAGCTGTTACACCCTTCAGCTTAAAATTTATTGAGAGCTAAACAACAAGTTGAAGAACAACAGTGTTTCTGTTTTCAATATCAACCTAGTGTTTAGAATGAAGTGATTCCTTGTTCTCTCAACAGTTCAATGAATAAGATGAATTTTCACTGGGACATCAGGCCTCAACAAGAGCAGGACAAGAATCGCCAGGCAAAAGGGAAGAGATGATTCAATAAAGTGAAGACATATAGGCAAAGGGTAGGTAAAAATGAGGGTTGGAAAGATTGGAATCTGTCAGAACAAACTCTTCCACCAGATATAAGATGTCAAGATAGAGATCTCTATATATCCTCAACTATTAGCATCTTCAGTGAGACTGGGAAGATACTGTTTATTTCTTTGTGAAGAAGAGCAGAAGATGTGCAGCCCAGACTGCTTAAGATGAAGGTCCATGCAGAGTGAAAACTAAATTGACGCAAAAGAAAAAAAATCACAATGTGTAACTGAACCAAATATAGTACAGTATCAAAAAGCGAGAAGGTAACATGGTCAATTTCAAGCCACATTTCAGACAGGTTTTCCATCACATTTGATTGAAGTCTGCAAAGTAACCATGCATTACATGAAAAAAGATTTGGTTGTAGCCTTAAGTAAATATTAAAATTATGGTTGATAAATCTTCTTAGTGAACCCTACTGTGCACTTAAACAAACAAACAAACAAACAATCTGTTAGCTTTCATAATCCTCTGTTCTCGAACTAAGCCAGATAGTCAGCATGAGAGGAAATCTAAGACATCATACAACCTCCTGCCATTTGAGTACACCAATAGCAGACATTCAGTTTTTCAACAGGTTATATTTTTTAAACATTTTTCCCCCTCATTTTGTTGTACAAAATAAGTTATTTATTGTTTAAAACTAGCAAGGAAATACACAGAAGTTTCTAAAGTCTTAATTTAATGCTCAAGAGCATCACAAATCATAAATTCCATAAAGAAAGGAAGAAGCACTTTTTAAATGTTTTTACATTTACAGTTTTTGTAAATTTCCAGGTGGTCTGTAATAATTATACAATAAGATTAAATTTAGATGTTGAACAGAAGTATATTCTATAAGTAAGCTTTCCACAGAAAAGTTTATTAACGGAACCTTTTCAATTTCTGTTTGACAAGTATATTTTCTCCTAACCTTCTCATCAGAATATGAAGTTAATGGAGATATATTTTAAGTGTTCAGGCCATGAATAGTGATGTTCATTCCTTTCCAGGCTCTTTGTATTTACACTCCCAGACAGCAGAGTTGCCTGGTGACAGCCTATTCAGTCCAACAGCAGCTGGCAAACCCCTCCTTGTCCCCAAAATGTTGGGAGAAATAGTTAACTAATATTTCACACTATCATTTAAATGTGAGAGCCATGACTGCCAATGCCTCACAGAGTAGGGCTTACAAGATAAAACAGATTTTCTTAAGGTTGCAGCAGGTAAAAAAAAAAAAAAAAAAAAAAAAAAAGAGAGAGAGAGAAAAACAATAGCTCTGCATCACCTGTATCCCAACATACAGCAAAAATAATCCAAACAGGGTTAGTGCATGATCTAGAATCTGACAACACCAGACACAGGCAGGTGCTAGTATAAATCTATCAATTTAGCTTACATTTACAGAATGCAAAGGCTCACGCCACACAAAATAAGCCCGTAGGGACTACGGCTTTGACATTTTTACAAGAAACATTCACCATCTTTAATATTTACAACACATGTATTTCAAATTTGTTGTGGATCTTTACCTAGTGTCAACCAGCTAATTTTTAATTTGCTATGTTCTTGTGAAGAAAGACAGACATAATATTTTACTTTAATGGTACTTTTTAGAAACATTACATCACAGAAAACTCATGTAAAGACACATTATGGCCACTGATAATTTACCAAATAAATACACTGTAATCAATTCCCTACAAAGAACTCAGAGGAATGACTAAGAAAGAAATATTTTTCTTACAGTCTTCCCCTTATCAGAAAACCTTTCTCTCATTTTATCAGCATTTTCCCAAAATTTTTATATTGCCACTATATTTGCTTCTCGTTTAATGCTTCATGTCTATTCTGGCTTATTATATTTTCCATATTCCATAGTGTATTTTACAACTGGAAATCTTTCCTATAACTGGCACAAAATAAAACTTCTATATTTCTAAAATTCATCAACCACAATAAACTCAATTAGTCATACTATTAGACTTTCTTCAAATACACACAAGTATTGCATTGTAGGAACATATTCATTGTTACACAGGTTGTCACATTTCAGGTTTAATATGAACTGACTCAAAAAGAACTTCAGAACAAAAGTGTCTGAACCAAACAGCAGTTCCTGAAGTGTTGTAGTTAAAAAAACATTACTCCCCAACATTCATACAATTGTTTAAACCATGCAGAGAATTACTTCTTTGTTAATATGCAACAATGCACACTGATTTCCAAGGACCAAACGACACAAAGTCCAAACTGTTTAAATAGCACTCCTTAACTATCATACTGTCAATACCATTGAATAAACTGTCTGAAAACATATGGTTTATATTTCAAAATTTACAAGTTATGATGTGTGTTACCTCTTTTGAATATTGTGAAATTTTATACACACACTTTCAACACTGCAGTTATGTGTCACAGGCTAATAATGCCATCTCTAATGAAAACCTTTTGGATAGCTAAATCCTTACTGGTAGAAAAGTGATATAAAAACTGCATTTTGTTGTCCATGAAATGTCATGACATTCTGTTGTGATTAAAAAATTTTAAATAAAAAAATTTACCATGAAGATATTACAGATCACTGTATCCATTAAAACTTGCTTATTTCAAGATGCAATTTGCATTCCTACTGTGACAGATGCTAATGCAAACAATATTTACACCAAATATTATCTACCAATTTACCTTCTGTTTTCAAGAACTACTGACCAGCAGAAAGATAATTAGCGGCAAATAGCTGAAGTACAACACTCCAAAAGCGCCACAACTTTCTAAACTAAAAGTCTATGTATTCTGTAGAAAATTATTGTGTTGATATAAAATTAAAACGCAGCACATAAATCTAATTTCCACTAAACATTGAAATAAGGACTCTCAATAGTTTTATTAGGGTAACGACAGAATATTTTAACTAAATTTACTATTGTGGATTTCTCAGATTTTCTTTCTTGAAGAAACCAAAGTGTAACATTTAGGTGGAATTAAATACCAATCTAGACTACTGCACTTCCCCTTTAAACAAAGGCAAAGAATAACCTGCAACGGAAAATTGCTACCTAAGCACATAAATTACTAGAGATTGGGAAAAAGCAGTGAAAGGTTCTACAGTCTAAAACTGTTGCCTTGGCAATTGAAAGAGATAACAAATGATAACTGGAGATAAGGATGGGAAGTGAAATCTGTGTGTATTAAAATGGTCTAATGACTGGTCTTTTATCTTTGGAATTAAAGGTAAACATTTATATTGGAATTCTAAACTTAAGTAACAGCTCTATAAAATAACACATACATCTACCAAAGTTGAGTACTTTGCTGCATAAAGAGATATGAAAATGTCCAGGCTCAGAGATAAATATCATGCAAAAATTGGAAAGGCAGGTCAGTGTTTCATTCTTATATAATGTTACCGCATCAGCTAAAAGATCTTTATCTTTCATTCATTTTTATGTTTGTTGGAGAAATTCCCTTCTGCTCCTCAATACTACAGAAAACATTCAGAGTTCAGTCCTCTTCAGCTATAGTTGTAAGGTTTGGGGTTTGTTTAAGCCTAAAACAATCTGCTCATCTTGGCATATAAAGACCCCAAAACCTGCACTGGCACGGACATTCAAAATTGGAAATAACAACCCTATGAACTCCAGAAGTTAATTACAAATTAATTTATATGACTACCCCCTAAACTATCCCAAAAAGCTTCCCAAACTATGGACAGACCTGCTGAAGTCATCTCCAGGATAACCAACTGGCACATCACATGCTAGACAAAAGGGCTTTCTTATAAAGAGTATCATAAAATATTTAATCTCCATACAGATTAGAAAGGACCTCTGTTTTTTTTAGAAATATCAACCCTGAAGACCTACACACAGATTAATTTTAACAAAACTCAACTATCTACCTGGGATGGGCTAAAGGACTACCAAGATTTGAACCTAATGTTCCCAGGATATTTAATAATTTCAACCTGAAATTTTTGCAGTAGACTACATTGAATTAGTTCTCCCTGCTCTACTTTTAGCCAGCCATTTTCTATATTCTTCCCCCTGAGGGTGGTTGTGCCTTTATAGCTACATAACCTGCAAGGGTTCATAAGGCATTAGCTTGTACAATTTCTTCAGATGGCCAGAAAAAGTAAGCGCTGAAATCCTACATAAAAATCATGCTCAAGTATACAGCTAACCAAATTATATCTGCATTTGGTACTCAGTAGCATTTAGAGATTTGTTGAATGCAGAACAGCAGATATTATCCAGTATGTAGCAGAAATTAAACATTCTGAAGAGAGTTCTAGTTATATGCATTTATTCCCCTAACTTTAATGCACCTCTGCACAGGAATATCATAATGTAAGATACTTTAAAAATATAATGTAAGACTCCATAACATAAAATGATACTATGAATAAAAATGTGAAAGCCTTAATATCCTTATGGATTGCAAAAGCAAAGTATTAATCGATAGAATTAAAAACAATTTTCTCTGAAATGTACATGTGTGGTTTTTTCCAGTACTGAAAAGACTTTGAACTTTGCAATTTCTACAGAGAACTCTAAAAGGACAGACACAAGAAAGAAATCTCAGTTAGAAAGTAACAAGAGATACCGAAGTTGGCATTTTATTTCTTTTAAATAGCCTGATATCCTCTTCAATTATTCCCAAAGCCCTGAACTCCTCTAAATTTTCTGTCACTTCCAATAAAATTGTAATATTTAAGTTTGACACATTCCTTTTTTATTTTGAACAAGGAAGGAGTGGTGTAATAGACTTAACAGGTTCATTGCTTATGAAGCATACCTGGCATATTGTGCTTAACTCTGCTCGGATTCTGACTAGGATGTGGAAAATGCAGTAATAAAAATATTCAGAACGGTTTTGAATTAAAATTTTGGTGTATTAAAATTGATATTTAATTCCATTAAGGCTTTAACTATAACTAAGATCTAAAAGTTGACATACTGCCGATCAGTTAAACGTTCCCTTTTTGGTTTTTGTTTGCCTAGTGTTTACCACCTACTTCTCAAGTTGGAACTAGCAAGAAAGAAAGAAAGAAACAAGGGGGAGTAAATGCTATGATAATAAGACTAAGTTTTCAGGTGAATTAGTTTCAATAGTCCCCCCTCGTGTAACTCAAGTTATGGTACAATGTCAATGAATGAGCCATACAGTCAAATTTTACATTTAGAGACTGTTCTATGGCATTCATACAGGAAGTCTGCAGGAAAGCTGTGAACTGAACCCAGATCTTGAGTCCCATTCTAATGCCTGAACCACAAGAGGGCCCTTCCCCCTCATTTAAGATAAAAAAATTGATTTGTCTTGTCCAATCTGAAACCAAACCATAGGCATTATCGGTGGAAAACAAAATCTATTTTAGTTTATTTAAAGAGATTGCCCTTGACTATACAATCAAGTTATCCATGTATATAAGAAACATGCTTGAGGAGGAAAAGTCCTTTCAGCAGGAAAAAAAAAAAATCTGACAAAAGACACAAAGATTCAGGGAACTTCACAGTTGCTTTTATGTAGATTCTATAAAATATGTACCCTTGCTGGACAGAAGTCACCAAATAAAAATTAATGTTATCCACTATTAATTTAGTTACCCAGAATCAATGTGAGATTACAAAAACATAGGAACAGATTTGCTCTTTAAGCAAAAGAGCTTCTGTAAAACCAAAACGTCATAGTTTTCACAGGATGCCATTTGAGATAGTAAATTACATGCCTGCTGGGTTGCAGTTTGTAATAAATATAATTTGTTCTCTGTATTACATGGAATTTGATTCATTTAATACATAACCACCTCCAAAGGACAATCACATCCAAATATCATCCCAATGGAGACACTGTTACAGAAACTACGGCTTCAATATTACTCTTCTTTATAATTTAAGCATCCTTGGAAACTCAAACCTAAAACAGCAATTACTACTTAGTAAGTCAATGGCATCAAAAGGTTCTCAGTGACCACTAGTCTTTTAATACAGCAGCCGACAATTAATATTTAAAATATTCAAGGTCATATTTAAACACCACTAATTATTATTTTGTTGATATACTTCAGCACCTATAAAACTTACATCCCTCAGTGCTTTATTTGGTCTTTGTGCTTAGGCTTTGAACTGAATTACATTTATACACAGAGTTCATATTAGTACTGTCTCTTCTCATTTACCAACCAGTAATAAAATTCATAAAGAAAAATATCATTACACGGAGTTGCAGCAATAATGTACTGCATCTGTAGTGATTTGTTTTTCAGAGGGAGCCTCAAATGAAACAAAGGTGTAGTTGAGTTTTCATGAAAACCCTGTGAGTTAGTCGTCATATCTAGATAGCTTTAAAGCAATACAGTCTATGACAGTGGTTCTCAACATGGGGTAAACATACCGCTGGGGGTATGCAGAGGTCTTCCGAGGGTATGTCAACTAACAGATCAGCATTTCTCAACCTGGGGATCCGGGACGGGTTTAGAGGAGTTGCAAGTTCAGGGTTGGCATTAAGGTGTGGCAAGTAGGGCAACTGCCTGGGGCCCCGTGCCAGAGGGGGCACCATGAAATTAAGTTACATGCTTCAGCCCCTGACACTTTGGGTATGCAAGACAAATCAGACTCCTGAAAGGGGTACAGTAGTCTGGAGACGTCTAGGATATACAATAAAGGGGCTGGGTAAAGGGTGTAAAAATAGGAAAAACATTCAAAATACTGTCCCCGAAAGTTCCCAGATCAACACATTTCATATAGTTGTCTCCCTTGTGCAATATTTAAAGCCTAGGAGCAAAAAGTTCCCTGCTCAGAAAAAGAAGATCTTGTCTCTCTGCCGACAAGGAGATTAACCAAAAAGAAAATGAGTGTTCTACTACTTAGGATGCCTTATCTCTTTTGGGGTAAAGTTCATTAACTGGGCAATATCACTCAGAAGAGAACTTTGGGTGTGTTTACATTTGTATTATTGGCCTATCTTGAATACAGTATGCTTTCAGCTAGTATTAACAAAGCTAGCTTTAAGCTACATCTGATACTGTATAATAAGAGAGCTTTCTAAGAAAGGAAGCTTAACCCATGTTTAGTCAATACTATTAGCTTAAAAATTGTTTGTTTTTAAAAAGGAAGAAGCTTGATGCTATTCAACCCAACTAGACAGGAAATTTATCATTTCGCTACATATTATAGAAAAAGAATGCCTAAACTTGGCTTCATTTTTCCTTCTGTAGCCAAGGCAAGGGTCTCAAAAATTTTTTAACTGCAAATTAAAACTGTTAGGAATATTTTATGTTCATTGACAATTTTTGGCAGGCTGTGAGCTTCACAGCAAAACACATTCACCAGCAAGTTATTTCCCAGCTAATGGAACTCCTGGACCAAGGATACGCTGTGTAAATTAATAAAATTCTTGCAATGCCACAGAAAACATATATTTGCCTGTCTGTTTATAACCTGTGTGGAGATCATTAATATATAAATGACATCAAGATAACAGGCCAAATCGGAGACTTGAAAGCACAAGTTATGTAAAAATGGCACCTTTTCACTCAACAAATCTCTCCGTGTGTATTTGGAGTCACATCCAATATCTTAAAGTACATCTATACTAATTTTTTGTTACTGCTAACACTGCAGAGCCAATACAGCTATGGGAGCATGAGCTGGACTCTTTTCTGGTTCACACAACATAAAATTTATTACTCAAGTTTCAACTACAGAATTGGGGAAAGAGGAAATATTTTTCTGGCAGTTTGATTAAAAATAAGGACCTGTTTGAAGTTACTCTGAAGTTTGAAGTGTTAGAAGTACCTCCAGAGGAGACAGATTAACCGAAGTGCAGGGAAGGTCGCCAAGGGGAAATACTATGTATTGCATACTAATCAGTCCTATTTTGCTAATTTAGATTTTTATCTGTCAACTATACTTCACGTGTCCCCAAAAAGTGTTCTTTAATGTGACATTGTTTGCTGACTGGTTATGAAGTTAGGAATTACCTACCCAAAGTAAAGGTGATAAAAGACAGTTACCTTTTCGTAACTGGTGTTCTTCGAGATGTGTTGCTCATGTCCATTCCATATTAGGTGTGTGTGCTCACCAAATGCACCAGTGCCAGAAGTTTTTCCCTCAGCAGTAGGGGACCAGCTCTGGCGCCCCCTGGAGTGGTGCCTGCATGGTGCAATATAAGGGGCGCCGCCGGCTCCCCTCACTCTCAGTTCTTCTTGTCGGAAACTCTGACAGCGGGGAAGGAGGGTGAGTTGTGGAATGGACATGAGCAACACATCTCAAAGAACACCAGTTACAGAAAAGGTAACTCTCTTTTCGTCTTCGAATACTTGCTCATGTCCATTCCATATTAGGTGCCTCCAAAGCAGTACCCCTGGAGGTGGGTAGGAGTTCATGGATCTGTCAATTGCAATACAGCTCTGCCAAATCCAGCATCATCTCTGGCCTGCTGAGTGATGGCATAATGAGCCGTGAACGTGTGGACAGTGGACAACGTTGCAGCTCTACAGATATCCTGGATAGGGATGTGTGCCAGGAAGGCCATCGAAGAAACCTGTGCTCTCGTCATGTGGGCTCTGACAATCAGCAGCAGCAGAACCCTGGCCAGGTCATAACAGGTCCTTATGCATGAGGTGAGCCAATTGGAAATCCTTTGAGAGGACACCGGAAGGCTGCTCATCCTACCTGCTGTAGCGATGAAGAGCTGAGCTGATTTACAGAAAAGCTTGGTACGTTCTAAATAAAAAGCCAAGACCCTTCAGACATCCAGCTCGTGAAGACGCCTGTCTTCACTGGTCTTATGTGGTTTGGGCAGAACACCAGAAGGAAAATGCCCTGGCTCATATGGAAGGTGGATACCACCTTCAGCAGGAAGGCCAGATGGGGCCGCAGCTGAACCTTGTCTTTGTAGGAGACCATGTATGGCGGTTCAAAGCTTTAATTTCAGAGACCCCATCTCACCAACGTACCGCCATCAGGGAAGCGACCTTCCATGACAGGTGGGAAAATGAGCAGGAATACAGCAGCTCAAAAGGTGTGCCTGTGAGCCTAGAGAGGACCAAATTAAGATCCCACTGTGGGACAAGAGTCCATAACTGCCAGAAGAGTCTCTCGAGCCCTTTCAAGAATCTGACCATCATGTCATGGGGAAACACTGTCTGTCATTGGATTGGCAGGTGAACAGCAGAGATGGCCGCTAGATGCATTCTAATGGAAGTGTGTGCCAGGCCCTGGTTCCTCAAATGGAGCAGATACTCCAGGACAGGCTATATTGAAGAACGTGAGGGAGAGATGTCACACTCGGACACCCAGTGGGAAAACCTTGTCCACTTGGCCAGGTAAGTCAGTCTGGTTGAGAGCTTCCTACTTCCCAGGAGGACCAGTTGGACTCCTGAACAGCTCCGTTCCTCCAGGTTCAGCCACACAGCATCCATGCCGATAGGTGGAGGGACTCTAGATTGGGGTGTAGGAGCCGACCGTGGTCCTGTGACAGCAGGTCCAGGTGGTTGGGCAGGGGCCAGGGAGGGGCTGCTGCCAAGCTCATGAGCGTGCCGAACCAATGTTGGCGAGGCCACACCGGGGCGAACACGACAACCTGCACTTTGTCTCTCTTGATCTTTGCCAGGACCCTACTGATGAGTGGAATTGGAGGAAATGTGTACATCAGGCTCTCTGACCTCGACAGGAGGAAGGCATCGAAGAGGGACCCCGGGCTCAGACCCTGCCAAGAGTAAAACCAGTGGCATTTCCTGTTCTGTCTGGTAGCGAACAGGTCCACTTGGGGAGTTCCCCACCTTTGGAAGATCATGCAGGCTACCTCTGGATGGAGCAACCACTCGTGGTGAGAGGAGAAGTCCCTGCTGAGCTGGTCCACCAGTGTATTCTTGACACCGGGAAGGTGACAAAATTCCCAGTGGATTTTATGGCTGATGCAGAAGTCCCATAACGGAGTGCCTGTTGACAGAGAGCCAATGAGCGCACTCCCCCTAGCCTGTTGATGTAGAACATCGAGGCTGTTTTTTCTATCAGGACTTGTACCACCCTGCCCGACAGGTGGGGAAGGAAGACTCCAAATGCCAGCCGGACTGCTCGGAGCTCTTTGACATTTATGTGTAACTTCGCCTCCTCCAGGGATCACATCCCCTGTATCTGGAGGTCACTGAGCTGTGCGCCCCATCCAAGGCGTCCAACACCAACTCAATGGAGCGAGGGGGGGTTGTCAAACCGAACCCCCTTCAGGACTGTCCCATGGTCGTTCCAACATTGTAGCGAGCTAAGTATCACCTGGGGAACACCCTGGCACAGGTTGAGTTGAGGACCGTTCCGATGAACTCTATTCTCTGCACCTGCACCAATGTCGACTTTTTGTTGTTCACCAGTAGGCCCAGAGAGCGGCACATGGCTTGAAGCACCACAACATTCCTATGGACTTGAGACCTGGAGCTTCCCTTGACAAGCCAGTCATCGAGGTAAGGTAGATCTGGATATCCCAGCACCTGAGGTAAACCGCTATCACCAACATGCACTTCATTGTGCCAACCAAGGAGAATGAGTACTTATACTCCCACCCTGCCCCCAATTCCCTTGTGGTAGAAGCGGTTAACCGCAAGGAGAGGCAAAGACAACCCGCGGCCACCCCCAAAAATAAAGACTTGAGGCGACTGGATCTCTTTGGGCATAAGCTTCCCTTTCTAATATTTGTTGCATGAGTTCTGGACTGTACACACTGCTCTGCCATTATAGACCTATTTGAAAGTAATTAGTAGCTGAGTTAGTCATAAGCAGGGAACTAAGTCAGGATGACTTCTAGGCTCTTACTTGGGTTTGTCTGTCTCTCGCCATATGAAACCTCAGGCTAGTCTCTAAACCGCACTGTGCCTTAGTTTGTCTGTAAAATGGATATAATAATTATCTCCTTGGGGTGCTGAGTCCTAAGGTTTGTGAAGGGTTTTGAAACATTGATGAAAGGTGCTATAGCACTGTAAAAAGCAACAAAGAGTCCTGGGGCACCTTATAGACTAACAGATGTATTGGAGCATAAGCTTTCGTGGGTGAATACCCACTACGTCAGACGCATGTAATGGAAATTTCCAGAGGCAGGTATAAATATACAGGCAAGAATCAGTCCATACCTGCCTCACGAAAGCTTATGCTCCAATACGCCTGTTAGTCTATAAGGTGCCACAGGACTCTCTGTTGCTTTTTACAGATCCAGACTAACATGGCTACCCCTCTGATACTATAGCACTGTAAAGTATCATTATTATCCATGCCATTGTCAAAGCAGATAGACTCCTAACAAAGGATCATCACTTAGTAACTTTCAATCTGAAAGCCCCTTCCCACCAAAAATCACAAAAAAGTTATTTCAACCCATAAATAGTTGACCAAGGCAGTTAGGCCTTAATATAGCATGTGCCTATGACTAAGACTCCTAGAGCTCTCTCTGCACCGTTTGAATCTCTTTCCAGACTCAGATCTCAGTCAGTCTCTCAGATGACTCTTCTTGCCACTTCCTCACACTCAATGTGTCTAAAAATTAGCCTTTCCCTTTCTTCCTGCCCTCCTCCCCACCCAGTTTAAACCACCACTATATTCCCCATCACAGACACACAACCCAGAAAAAGATAGGAGCTGCTCTCCCTTTTTTTGCTCACTACATCACATGACTTTTTCCCTACAAAGTCCAAACATTTTAGTCTTTTCCTCACCATCTCTACAGCCATAACTTTATCCATGCTTTGGTAAGCTCTCTTCAACTACTGTTATCAGGTCCTCTCCTACACACACAGCCATACCTCTTCTCCCTTTTAACATGCCCAAATGCTGCTTGCAAGTTAAATTTTCCTCTCCTACCAACATGACCATGATACACCAGCCTTGGAATCTAGGTACTGTTTTATGCTCTTCATCCACAAACAGTTCAAGATTCTCTTCCTGCAGACATCCTTTGCCCTTATTTCCTCTTACTTCCCTTCCCTACGGTCTATTGAGGCTTTTCTCCCTTGCTCTTCCTTCTCTCCTTTTCCCACTCCTGACCTCATGCCATCTCTGATGCTTCGAGTGCTCTTGATTAGTGTGCACCAAACTCTTACTTCGTGAAGGACACTTCTTAAAACATTTCTAGTCTGTGAAGCTTTCAAGCTTCCACACCTGTCTATCCGTTCACTTATTTAAATTGTAATTGTACCTGATGTTTTTCAATTAGTAAAATATTCTAAAATTTCCTGCCCCCAAAACCTTACAGAGCTATATACACAACAGCGTATTAATAACACCAACACAGCACCCATAGTGCTTTGTTCCCACTAAAAGGGAGCATTTTAATAGGAAAAATATTTCCATCTTTTTATGCAAGTATTCATGTTACCTTTAAATTTTCAACATGGAAGCTGTAAAATAAAAATTGCACACACAAACACACTCTTTTTAGAAGACCCAAAACATTGTATTCACATCTGCTAGCACTCAGTTTACTACTACAACCTTTCTAACAGGGCTTAGGTTTGCTTCAAAAACAAAACAGAGTTCTCAATGATAGAATCACAAGCAAAAGCCCCTGCATAGTTAGTCTACAAAGAATTAACTGGATTAATTAGCAAGGGATTTGAGAAGCAGCTTGGAGCTAGAAAACCAAAACACTAAATTGTTTAAATACTTTGGCAACAGATCAAGGTTTCCAGGCAGCCCTATGTTCCATTCTCTCCTTTTCTGCTCGGTGTTTTAACACATTTAACCTGACTGAGGTACTTTTTCATGAGATATGAATGACATTGTCAAAATACCAAAAGAAGATGTGAATTAAAAAATGCCACAAGCTGTTAGCAATTCTGCCAACATGTGTGAGCCCAAGCAACATTAATTAAAAATCAATAGCTTAGGACATAAATAGCTCTTATCTCTGGTAAACTATATCTCTAAAATAACTCTTTATAGGAAAAAACAAAGCAAATGTCTTTGCTATTATACTGAGTGAATTGACCACAACAAAGCTACAGAAATAAGGCAAAAAAAACTGAGCAAAGCAGCAAATATTAGAAAGGGAAGCTAGACTTGGAATGTTTCAACTACACACTATCATTAACACATAAATGGTTGGAAATAGCCAGACTACAAACACTTGCACAATGGGTTTCCAGAAAGTACATTTTACATTTTTATTTCTAATTTGATTCTTCATCAAAACTTGCATGCCAAGAAAATTAGAAAACAAAGAGCACTGATGTCCTCCTGGTGGAGGGATCTTTTTAGTCGGTATCCTTTACTGTTGTTTTAAAAATATAAATTAAGTTAAACATTAAAATAAGTACTGAGGAAGATATTAAGAATTCTCTTTAATATAATTACAAAACTGAGGCGGGAAATGGACACAAGGGGGGTAAACTATCATTTCTTTCAAGTAATTATAATCTCTAGACTAAAGAGGAGAGACATTAAGAATATAGACAAACGGTCAACCAGATATATGGTTATGAAAAGCTTGACTGACTGCAATTTTCAGAATACCTTTCTGTTATCTATCAATCTGTCCCATGCTTCCTTCATAGCAATTTAATGAAACAGTATTAATACACCGGAGTGCTAATCAAATAATATTAAAGTGATAACATCTGACTTGCTTCTAAATTTCTGATAAACGTGTTTCTTATTTCATCATTTCTGCTCTAATAATATGAGGTGGACACTTTCATTTTACATACACACAATAATTTTCAAAACTGGAAAGTTAGGATTCAAATTCAGGATGGCAATTCAAAGTCTTAGCAACCCACATAAAATCAGTGACTAAGCTATCTAACACCGTTAGCAAACACTTATAATAGGAAGATCTACAGCTAGAAGCACCCAAGGAATGAGGACCACTCATCAGATGCACACATCTGTCCAAGGACAAAGTAACATTGGTACTAAGTACTGTATGTTCCCCAAGCAAAGAATACTACCATAGTAACCCGCACCACAGTATCTTTCAATAAATCAAAATACCTTGGCCCAAATTTTTAGCACTGACTTGTAACTTTGGGTGGCTCAGTTGCTGAGTATCAAGCTTGAGACACCTTAGAGAGGCCTGATTTTCAGAAAGCAGGTGTAGCACCTTCTGAAATTCAGGCTCCTCTAAGGCGTAAAGCTGGGAACTCAAAAACCACTAGTCAGTTGTGAAAACCCAAACCTTTGAAATGGTTCTATAAAAGAATGAATATTAATAAACAGAAAGAATACATCTGATACAATCATGGTGTGTTGGACGGACCAAGGTGGTTTTACTTTTGTTGCCCAATATTTTTTGCATTAATCTGCTATTTACTGAAGGAGTAAAGGCTTCCAAAAAGAGACCGTACTTTAAACGATTCATAGATGCATACATTCCAAGGCCAGAAGAGACTGCTGTGATCATCTTATCTGACTTTCTACATAACCAGGCTTAGAATGATTAGATTTTTATTGGTAAATATCAGTAAATGTTGTACTCCTGGGAGAATTTTGCACCACTGCGCATGCACAATTACTGTGCCGTGCATAATTTTTCCCCGCAGAAAATAACTTCTGCCAGAAAGTTGCTGCAGTTCTGCCTTTTTCCCACTGGGATCATTATGGTGGTAGCTGCCAATAGGAAAGAGAAGAGGTTCCCTGTCTAGCAGTGCCATGCCTGTGGGGCCAGTTCAAGAGACAGCGGTATGGGGGGGGACAAATAGTGTGGGGCTGGAGGGGGGGGTCACAGGCTGGGGTTCATAAGGGCTACTGGGGGAAGACAGACTGGGGCAAAGGCTGAATGGGAGTGGAGGTTCTGGGCAACATGGGGAAGGGAGAGGGAGTGTAGGGACACATGGGGGAACGGGGTGGCTGAGGGGGGCACAGAGACACATGAGAACGGGGGGTGCAGGGACACATGGGGACAGGGAAGGTGGCTGGCTCAGGGGGCGCAGGGACACAAGGGGATGGGGAAAGTGGATGTCTGAGTGGGGCCGGAGGGAATCATGAGGACAGAAGGGAGGGGGTGCAAGAACACATGGGGGTACAGGGACACATGGGGACGGGGCAGATGTACCTGACTGAATGGGAGAGGCTAGGGGTCAGCTAGAGTCTGCATAGTGGAGGCTCCCCAACAATCTCTTCCTGCCTCCCAAAAAAACCTGTTCTATATTTCTCTCACCCACCCAACAACCCTCCAGGTTCACTCCCAGGCTCCTTCCCTCTTCCTCAGCATCTCCATTACCCCTGACTCCCCCAAGTCTTTGCACTGCTTCTGAGGGGGGAAGGAAATACGGGTTTGTATTGTAGTTTAAATGAATTACTCGAACTTCTGAATTTATATGCCTACTAAGGAATCCATCTGACAAAAAACATTTCCTAAATCTTTTTCATTGTCTGCATTGTTACAGACAAACTTGCTGACAGTTATTTTGAAATAAAATTATGAAAATAATTGAAACTGCTGTGATTATATTGTGTTATTTTAACAAATAAAATATGCAGGATTTTGAAGAATTTTAAAATATTGGGTGCAGAATTTTCAATTTTTTGGCCCACAATTTTTTATTCTTTGGCACAGAATTCCCCCAGGAGTAATATTGATTTCATCATACATATACAAACCAATGAAAAAACAATAATTGAAATTTACAGACAGGCAAAGAAAAATGCTGCTTGAGAACTTATTAGAGTTTGATTTAAGGATATTTACTCTGTATATTTTGATATGTGATGTTGATAACTTGTGTTTTAACAGTTATAAAGCTTTAACTTTCTGAGTCTCATCATCTACTGTCATTAAATAATTATTGTCTGACGCCTCCATAGTTTTCCACAACTGTGAACATTTAAATAGACAAAAATAGAAAAAAATGCTTAAAAATAAAACATTGATATTATTCATCAAAATTAAACAAAAGATAAAAATTGAATTCTGCCAAGCCTATGTATAACACAGCCCATAGAACTTTCCCAAAATAATTCTGCTTGAACTAGAGCAGCAGTTCTCAAACTGGGGATCGGGACCCCTCAGAGAGTCACGAGGTTATTACATGGGGGGTCGAGAGCTGTCAACCTTCACCCCAAATCCAGCTTTGTCTCCAGCATTTATAATTGTGTTAAATATATAAAAAGGTGTTTTTAATTTATAAGGGGGTCGCACTCAGAGGCTTGCTATGTGAAAGGGGTCACCACTACAAAAGTTTGAGAGCCACTGAACTTTAAAAAAAAAAAAAGCATCTCTTAAAAAAAAAAAAAAATCCTGATTTTAAAATTGCCAGAGAGAGAAAACTCATCACAACCTTTGGTAAATTGTTACAGGCCAATATACAATCCAAAAATCTATTTGGCGGGACTAATTTCTTAAGAGTTTGAGATAAAAATTAGACTATCATCTGCACTGAGAGCTGTGTTCCACTAAAAAGTTGCTAGGGCTTTTGAGGTAGCTATTCAGCATTTCAGTAGAAAAGGCAAACCACCAAGGTGGGGTACCCTTGCTCTATAGCCTTCTCAAGGCCAAAAAAGGGGGGGGCGGCAGAAATTGGACACGCATGACAAAAATAATTGTGGACAGAGTACATCACAAATTAGTTAATAGTATATCTGTTATACAAGTGGCACTCAGGCTCACATCTCCATAAAATACCTTGCTAGACCTCAAGGCAGGAGGCAAAACCAATCAAGCAGCCTCTTCTTGTGCAACATTACAGCATTGAGTCAGCCCTTCAAGAGCTATTCTGTAATGTCCCAAGAGTTGATTTTACTGAAATAAAACAATAAATGGCATGAAGAATTGCATCTATCAGTAAAAAAGAAAGATCTCAGAAAGATTAAAGAGGTAAAAATGCAAGCTATGAATTTACAGAACTTTTATGCAGACCACAGACAAATACTTACAGGAATAACCAGAGAAGAATTAGAAACCTACGGTATGTCTACTCACTACCATCATAAAAAAAATATTAACTAGAAAGAATACTAGAAAATATTGAGCTGGGGCATGTTGATCTGTTTTTCTTCATCTATGTGTCTGAAGGCTGACATGCTGAACAGTCCCTTTGAAATTTTCCAGATCTATTTCTCCTCACTGTGAGGATGTGAATAAAAACTACTATCACTACATAATATGCTATACCAGCAACACATACAAGCCCCTCCAAAAACGCAACTGCAATTCTAAAGTATTTATAAAAGCTGGATAATTACAAACATAGTAATTATGTCAGTGACCATAGCTAGAATAAAAGTCACAAAACCACTCCTGCTTCAGAGCATTCGAGGATGAGCACCAGCTGAGCCTAGGAAGATATTTTCCACCTTCCCTAAAAGACCAGGTATTTTCATGTTGTCAAGACAGCATTTGCAGAGCGCACAATAACTCCCCCTGAATTACAAACTGGAGAATACTTTTAACTGCTGAATTGTTTGCTTGGTGGAGTAAGATGGTCAGAGGATTTTGTGGGGAGAACAGTTAAGTTGATGAGAAAAAGGCAGGAGAGAAGAGCTGTGGTTAACAGTTTAGTGTAGGGAAATGGGACCTTGTCTTCTGCGTGACTGTCATTTGAAAGATGATTATGTGGTTCATGCCTAAATTTTTCCACCTCCTTCATTTTATCATACATCTGGGTCTGCACTGCTATGTCCATAACATAAATAAAAGAAGTGTGATTAAAAGCCCAATAAAGCTAAGTGGAAGAGTCCCAATAACAAAGACTTTCCCCTGGACATTTTGCTTTTTCTATTTATTACTAAAATATCTCCTGTATTTCATTATTACTTGGCAAACCGGCATGGAACCGGCATCATCATGTAGAAGCTAAAAAGCAAAAAAAACTTGTGATCTTAACACATTCAGTTACTGGGTGCTTGAATTGGGCATCAACAGGCCATCCACTTCAAGAATCCCTCTGGCCTTGACCTTTCAAGGATCTACAGCTGGTAGAAACTGTACTCGCCACGGAACAGGTAACTAAAGTACCATCTTAAGAAGAATTAGGAGCAATCTCTCTTCAAAAATTAAGATTACCTGAAACTGTATAGGGATTCTCCACAATTATTCGGCTTCCATTACAGCTAGTGCCAAGTTTAGTTAATCCACTTCCGAAATGTAGCAGCAATGAGGTATACAGTATTTGACACAGGATCCTTCATCCCTGCAGTTAATTTATCATCTACTAATAATTAAGAATGCAAAGTTTACTCTAATGCACAGCACTACAGTTGATATTGTTCTACATGGCAGAATTTCAAATTCTGCAGAGTTCCCATTTTCAACATTGTTTCTTGTTGTGCAAATACAATCTAACACTGTGTTAGCATTTCGATCAACTTTATTTTTTATGATATTGGAGAATGTGTTTCATGGTGGGCTGATTTTTTTTTAAACTCTCCTTCAAGTTATTTTGGCACTATAAATTAGACTTATTGCAAATATAGAAGAAAATGAGACGTCATTTGTAAACAGTTTTAAAGGACATCCTTTTTGCTCTAACATCTATAAATGACACATTCCCTTAAAATGTTGCAACTATGTTAAAAAATAAAAAAAAATCTATATATGGCAATAACTAAAATATTTCTGTAGCATGGGGGGGATATTTTTAGCATTCTGACAGTATTTATAATATTAGGTCAAATTCAGCCACCAATAAAGATACAAACATTAAAAAGGTGTCCTTTAAGCTTCCCTTTAAGGCATCTACCATAATGGTATAATTTGCTGTGGACATCATTAAAATGTAAAGTTAATGAGGATTCAGCTCCAAACAGAAGAAATGTAACCTATTTTCAGGCGAAACTTCTAACACTGCAATCAGAGGGAAAACCTCTTTGATGTCTCTTTGTCTCTTCTCATTAATTTTCTTTTGGTATAAAAAAAAACAAAGGCTGTTTAAACTAAAAATGCACAGAAGTTTAAACATGATAATTATAGTCAAGCTGCAATGAGGTCATTAGGTTTTTAAAAGTTTGAAATAAACAAGAATGAGATAAATGACTATTTTAAAATGTGTCAATTCTACTTAAATGGTCCATATGAAACCCCCCATATTCCAAGGAATTACTCTAAGTATGGAACTTCTTATAGATGACTGAAGTTTGGTCTACACTACGGATCTATATCAGGGCCAGCATTAGACTTGCTGAGACCCAGGGCCGAAGCTAAGGCCCGAGTTCCACCTCTACCCGGGGCAGCGGGGCTCGGGCTGTAGCCCCCTCTCCTGGGATGATGTAGTAACTTTATTGTCAGAAGGTGGTCACGGAGCAATGAAATTTGAGAACCTCTGGCTTAGAGTGTCTTCACTGAAGCGCTACATTGGCGCAGCTACACCGATGCAGCATTTTAAGTGTAGACTTGCCCTTAATCAAAACAGATTTAATCCAATGACTGAATCTATTGTAAAGCAAACCAGTAAGAGTGCACGAGAGTAAAAATCTCTGGATTTACTTTATTGCTGGATACTGTATATCATACTGATACTCAGAAGAAAAAAAGCATTTTGTAATCTGCATAGTCAAGGCAGATGGCACAATGTGAAATTCTGCTATTTTACACCTCACGTATTAAGGGCTCTATACAGAACTAAGATATGAACAAGCTGGACAATTCTATTTAATTACTGCTGTGTTTAGAAGACATTCATCAAGTTTTACATGAATACTAGAAGTCTACACAAAATGGAATACAAACTAAAGACAGCTATTTTAACACACCAGATCTACTCCAGCTTAAAGAGAAAATATATTTAAGAGCTACTGCAGCATATCAGTTCTTTCAAAAGAATATTATCCAAATATAACCTTCTCTATAGTATCTTAATTGCATAGTACAGATGGAGCCAATATGATTACCAAAATGGCTCCTCTCCTTTGAGTAACTCATATGATAAAATTTTCTCTCAAAGAAAAACTATTTTGGCAGTGTGCTTAAGATTTCAGTGTTAAAAAAGTAATGAGAGTACAAAAATATATCAAAGAATTGTCTTAGGGGCCACAGAAGCACAGAACAAGAAGATAGGAACTGTGGACTAACACTCAATCTTTATTTTACTGGATTGTACCTAATGTTGCAATACATCAAAAAGATATCCCACCCTATTCTTTGACATGTGTAAATACTGCCTCTATATACAATGAGATGAGATGAAGTCAGAGCATCAGTTCGCAGTTCTTGTCATAACTATGATTTTATATGCATTTGTGGATTTAAGTTATGGGCATTTATTTTTCTACTTAAATCATTTTAAGTATGTTTAATAGAAACCTCTTCAGAGAAAACAGGCATGAGTGAATGACCAAAAGGCACATGAACTGAACAAAATAAAAGCAGATATTCCTTAAGGTGCAACTGGAGGGCAAGCTAAAAGGATAGTCTCATGCTTAACGCAGAAAAACGAAGACAGCATAAGCAGCGTTCATTGCTCATTTCCTCTTTACACAAATGGAATGACCACAAAAAAGCACATAAAAGTTCCACAGCATTAGAAGCATTTAGCCAGAGTGGCCAATAAAACCCCCACTCTATTAGGTGCACAAACTTTTTTTTTTTTTTTTTTTTAATTAAATCTATCCTAATCTTTGTTCAAATAAAAAGGTTAAGCTATTTGCAGATGTGGTATGTCATTTACAAAATTATATTTGGTCAAAGGAGCGTATCGGTAATATGCCCATAGAAATTAAGCAGTTAGAAAACAAAATACACACACTATAAGGACTTGAATAAAAACAGTAACCAACACTTACTACCTGGAGGATTAAACCTACTAGCCAGAGGTAGATGGGGAAGGAGGGGGAGAGAGAACAGTGGAGCGTTTGACCAGTACTGTACAGAGGCAATGATTTGGAGAGAAACCCAGCCCTCCTGTAGCATCCAACTCCTGGGATGGTGCAGGAATTGCTATCAGAATACTGTACCTGAACCAGGTTTAGAGTTTCTCTTTTATATCAGCCTGTAGCTAACAGATGCCGAATCTGACGCTCCACCTTACGCAGATGCTGGAAGACAGGAGCTTTCTGTCTCTTCCACTGCCTCACTTCCCTGCAGCAACCTGGAGGCTGGCAGGGTGCAGAGACTTCCATTACTCTACCCTTTCACCCAGTCTCCTGCCCACTGAGATGGGAGTCAGTGGAAGTCTCTGTCCTTTCGCCAACTTTTTGGGGAGCCTTTTCCCATGCCTCCCCCAAAAGCAAAAAATGAATAACTCCAGTACCTGTGTCTGCAACTGCCCACATAATTCCAAGTATTAGCAGCATGGAATTCACATGATTCATGAGTTTTTTCTCCTGACCAGATAATCTGAACAAAAATGGATAAATCCTATTTATTTCATGTTGCTTCTGGGAAGACCTACATGCAGCAGCAGAGAAAGAACAACATGACAATCTACAGACTCAGGAAGACAACTGCATTGGTTTATATTTAGTTCACATTTGGAAAATTATCTTAAACAAGGGTGAGAAACTATTCAACTTTTTAATAAAAAAGCAGCTAAAAAATGGTTGCTTAGTCCCCCACATTAACCACAAAAATCTTCCCACTGGTGAGTGAATTTTTCAAATCCTGCTTAAATACAAATGAATTGAATTTAAAAAAGGTAAAAATTAACTAACTCATGGAAAACTGGCCATCCGAGTTGGGGTAATTCTGAAAACAATTCTCTTCAGCAAGAACATCCTACTATAAAAACTTTCTTCTTAAATAAACCTGTAAATTGCTTGAAACAATTTTGTTAATAAAAACGTAAAAAGACTAAGGGAAATCCACTAGAAAAAAAATTCCAAACCATTTTAACAGGATGTGAAACTCACTGCCATGAAAGAAATACGTTCCATTTAAAATAATAATCTAGTATAACATTTTAACTGGAAGTATTTGAATGATCTATTCTTTTACCCGATGCATCCAACAAAATATGTCTCAGGAAGCTATTTCAAAAATCCTTCCAGTCAGTTATCAGACAAATTATTTTTAATACAAAATAAATCCTCCATGATTTTTAGCAATCGCCAAAGAACCAAATCTGGATGAGCCAAGCTCTGCCTACTGTGTACTGTATAAACCCCCAAAACAAGGTATCATCTTTAACTAAGCCAATAAAGTATTTAGCTTTAGAGAAATTTCTCCAAGTACATTTCTCTAAAGCTAAATACTTTATTTGGAGCCTTGAGGCAACACACGCCATATAATTTCTTGTTAGATTAAAATTAAAATGTATTGCAATACCAAAAAGAATGAACCAGACAGAGCAGCTGTCAGAGATGTGTATCATTATATGGAATTATTCTGGATAACATAGGATAATTTGTTGTACAAGCACATTAGGAAACAGTTTGAGAAGCATAATTAAAGCTTCATAAAAAACTGCTCCCCTGTTATTACTGAAAAAAGATAGGGGGAAAGAGAAAAGTATGGGAATTTGCAATTCACAAAGTATTATCAGAAATCACAAAGTAAATATCCCTGACCTGTTGTCATTTACTTCCTTTAATTTACTAAGGTGTTTTGATTCTTTTTCAGAGATTATGAAATGTGAGTATATATTTAAAAAGCTTGTATCTCTCCTATCCTTACAGAGACAAAAGAAAATGTTTTAAAGGTATTGGCTTTGTGACCAAATTAGGCACTAATCCTACAACTGACTCCACTTGGATGCATCCCTGCACCTGTGCTTAGCCTCACTGAAGTCAGAAAAAACTTTGCACCTTTGCCTCTGACCATCTGTTCAGCACATACATGTGGGGAATTCATTTCATAGTGCTGCATAAAAAGTACAGCCAGCTCTGGACAGATAAACTAGAACTTCCCTTGATGTCAAGCAGGACATTTTAAGAAGAGCTCAGTATAATATGGCCCAATCCTGCACCTCAAAGCCAATGCAAGTATTGCCACTGGTTTTAATGAGTGCAGGATCATACCCTTTATGACTAGGACTAAGACTATGGCTAAAACCTTGTCACTGACAAGTTAAATTACATTGGAGCCAAAGACCCCAATGGAAATGTCTATATACCATTTTCCATGCAAAAGCAATATACCATACCCAGGAAAAAGTCAACAAAGGAATGAAATCTGGAATTTAATTGGCCAGGCTCATGCACTTGTGTGCTGTTTACTCAATCTGTGGTTGGAGAGAATGTTTGTTCCAAATGTGCTACAAATTGCAGCCATACTTACCTCCACCAAAGTCTGTTTCAGGAGCCATTCCTACTTATTTCTGATACTATTTCAAGAGGTATACAAGATAAAAACATATTCTTTAGATTATCTATTAGAAATATCTTCAGATTATTTAGAATCTGTTCCCAGGTGCAGCAAACACTATGTGCCCATATATGCATTCTGTACAACTACACAGGTATTCTGAAATCACTGTTTAAAAAAGGGAAATAGCCACAGCATTTTAGGCCTTGGCTACACTTACCCGGTAGTTCGACGGCTGGAAATCGAACTTCTGGGTTCGACTTATCGCGTCTAGTCTGGACGTGATAAGTCGAACCCGGAAGTGCTCGCCGTCGACTGCGGTACTCCAGCTCGCCGAGAGGAGTACCGCGGAGTCGACGGGGGAGCCTGCCTGCCGAGTGTGGACCAAGGTAAGTTCGAACTAATTCGAACTAAGGTACTTCGAACTTCAGCTACGTTATTCACGTAGCTGAAGTTGCGTACCTTAGTTCGAATTAGGGGGGTAGTGTAGACCAAGCCTTAGATGCTTCCCAGTAAGAGAATTCCACTGGGTCTCACATTTTAGACTACAAATATTATAAGATGCCCCTTCAGTCACTCTGTTATAGGACCTCTGCAGAAAATGTGAATTAGCATAAACTTTTTAAATTAATTTTAAATAAGTTTAAACCAGTCACAAATCAACTCAAGGAGCATGCAGGATGTACAGTGACATTCTTAGGTTTTTGGACACTAGATCAAACAGGAACATCATCTATCATACAGGGAAAGTGTCCTAGGCCAGGGGTGGCCAACCTGAGCCTGAAAAGGAGCCAGAATTTACCCACGTACATTGCCAAAGAGCCACAGTAATATGTCAGCAGCCCCCCAACCACTCCCTCCACCCCACTCCCAGTGCCTCCTACCCACCAGCAGCCCCACTGATCAATGCCTCCCCCACCCTCCCCACACCTCCTGATCAGCTGTTTCGTGGCATGCAGGAGGCTCAGAGGGGGAGGGGGAGGAGCGAGGGCATAGCAGACTCGGGGAGGGGGCGGGAAGGTGTGGAGTGGGGGCAGGGCCTGTGGCAGAGCCAGGGATTGAGCAGTGAGCACTGCCCAACACATTGGAAAGTTGACATCTGTAGCTCCAGCCCTGGAGTCAGTGCCTATACTAGGAGCCGCATATTAACTTCTGAAGAGCTGCATGTGGCTCCGGAGCCACAGGTTGGCCACCCCTGTCCTAGGCAGTAGGCATCATCATGGTGAACACTTCTAGGAAAATCTATTTACTGGACACTAATAAAAATGGAACCACAGATAGCAAAGTAATTAAGAGTTGGAAATGGAAGAAATGGATTGAATCACTGCACTGTAATTTACTGGGAGAAAGTCTTGAACAGAAAAGTAGTAGTTACTGAGTTCAAAGCATCCTCGTGTATTAGTAAAATTGTCCTTATTCAGCCACTTTGATTGTACGACAGAGAAAAGGTTATTCAGATACGCAATGGCTGCAAATAAAGTAAGCTGTACTTTCTACCAATAGTTCATTAAGTCACAGCAGTGAGTTAGCATTAGAACAAAACTACTGAATAGAACACTTTTACCACCAGATTGTCCTCTGTAGTGGAGGTTTATATAAAGTCCCAGACCCTTATGGGAGCACTTCCACTCCACCAACCAGGAAAGGGAGCAGCTATCTCTACTGTGGCTTCACATTACATCACATCAGTGCTAAATTCTTAAGAATTCAGTTTGACTCAGCTGAACCCTAAAATATCGGTAAGATTTTTGACTGCCACATTTGATTCAAAATAGACCAGACCAGCTCATTTGTACCCACCTCCTCTTCTGGACATTAGCTTGCACCACCTCTCCAATTCCCTCCCTAAGCTGTTCCTCATACATTACTGACTCTACTCTCCTGCTTCCTAAGAAAAAATGAAAGCAAACGGTTTAAATAAAATGGGAACAAACCCTAAACTGACAAGAAGCATGCCTAAGCCTAAACAAGCCAAGAAATCTGATTTGCTGTTGCAGTCTCACTTCAGCATGGGTCACCCATCTAATATTTTGTTTGTACATTCTATAATTTAGTTCTTAATCTTCTTTGAAGTCAATGGAAAGTTTGCCGCTGAGTTAATTTTGGAGCAGTACTGGACCCTTTGACTGTAGGTCTTTATGTTGGGACATCATCTTATAGATCTCTTAAGTGTCTTGCATCATAAATCCTCTGTCACAAAATCCAGAATGTTGCCTCAACATTCTCAGGCCACTGTGAGAATTTTTTTTCCCCATCTTTTCCTTATACATATGTATTGAAATATTCATTAAAAATACACATTTAAGAAAGATCCAGCTCCAGACATCTTTGCCTGTTCTCTTCAACAATCTTGTACAGATTGAGACTGTAGTATTTACTTTAATTTTTGGGAGGAAGACAATTAAAAAAGAATAGAGCTTTCTGCAGGGACTCAAAAGTAAAAACTGCATGTGACCAGTTTAATTATCTAAGGTATGCATCTACAGTATTCCATCAGTTTGCCACTGAAACTGGAGACATCACCCTCCAACTGTTAGTGGTGAGAGAAGGTTGAAAGGATTTAAAACAGGCTTAAATCTTGGTCTATTTTTGTAACTCCAGAAGGGGGAAGAGATACAGAATACCTAGAACTCAATTGTTCTTTATATGAAGGGAGTTTCCTACTGGCTCCCATTCTTCTGCCATCTCTATTGGAAAGAATTTCTCTAGACTGAGTGCAATAACCATCTCTGCTCCACTTCACATATTGACAAATGTTTCAAAAATTGTGTGTGTCTGGGCTGAAAGGTAAATTACTTAAGATGTAGTTAAATGCCTTTCTTTCTAAAGAGTTAGATCTGCTAAACACATAATTACAAGGACGACGCTGTCAAATCTAGGCAATAATATTAGGCTTTAGGCATCATGAATAGACACTAAAAATTTAGTTTCCATCTGAAAGCAGACATTAGAATCCTCTTCCCAGCAGCTGAGACACCACCCTTTGAAATTCTGAAGGGTTAATTTACCAAAATTAGATTGTTAAGGCAAAGTACAGTACAAAAATCTTTTGTTCATGTGTTTGTATTCATTTTATCTCACCCCTCCATTCCCGCCCCAATGATGTGATTTAGTTGACTCTAAGGGCCAGAAGCATAAAATCATGAGTGGTATGGAGAAAGTGCATAAGGAAAAGTTATTTACTTGTTCCCATAATATAAGAACTAGGGGCCACCAAATGAAATTAATGGGCAGCAGGTTTAAAACAAATAAAAGGAAGTTCTTCTTCATACAGCGTACAGTCAACCTGTGGAACTCCTTGCCTGAGGAGGTTGTGAAGGCTAGGACTATAACAGGGTTTAAAAGAGCACTAGATAAATTCATGGAGGTTAAGTCCATTATTGGCTATTAGCCAGGATGGGTAAGGAATGGTGTTCCTAGCTTCTGTTTGTCAGAGGGTGGAGAGGGATGGCAGGAGAGAGATCACTTGATCATTACCTGTTAGGTGCATTCCCTCTGGGGCACCTGGCACTGGCCAGTCCGTAGACAGGATACTGGGCTGGATGGACCTTTGGTCTGACCCAGTATGACCATTCTTATGTTCTTAGCATGTTCACAGATTCAGAATCTGTTTGGGCATTCAAGGAATATAGTACAGGAGTTCGTGATTAAACTGTGTTTCATCACCGTTGCTCATGACATCACTAAATTGAATTTCATCACACTCTTGCCCTTAGTTATAATTCAGCATATCTTGTATGAAATTCAGAAAGATTTAGGCATGATCTTGTCTCTGGTAGCTGGCACATTTTGTCATGTTCACTGTTGATGAAATATCAAAAATTCTTAATTCTTTTTATACTGATCACTTAATTTATAACTCAGACAACCTTGCCTTCAGCCTCTAATCCACATTCCAAAAAAAAACATACCTGCATTTTTGTCCTGAAAAAAGTTAGACAAGATGGGGAGAGAACAATGTAGTTCAGGATGTTTTATAACTGCACTAATATCCAACTATTTCAATTATGTTCTACAGTTCTCTATTTGAAATGGCTCACTGTCTAAGACAAAAACCGTCAGGAACAGAAAATCATCTGGACTTTTTCCTGAGTCATTTTTACATTTTTCCAAGTTTGTTTTAACTGCTTTTAAAAATTAGTGCTCAGCACAGAACTTAACTACTGATATAAATCCCAAACAGATTATACATAGACTTTCTAAGATCCAAAATTTTCATAAAAAGAAGTTTTATAGAAAGCACCAGTGGATCCATAGATGGACAAAGATAACAGTCATCACTGCAACACAGTTTACAATACTGAGCAAGACAGCATAATCACTATTCTTAATAATCTGCAGGGAGTCTACTTTAAAGTCATTAGTTCATTGTTTCTTTTTCATCTGAATGACTCTAATTGAAGTTCTTTACCAGTTACAGAATTCTCTACAGTGAGATATAACAGCTGACTTCAGATGCATTAAGCTTAAAGCAAAAATTAACACTCATTAACAAGATTACCTGTTGTGATTAAATAAGCACAAACAAAAAAACCTGTTTGCAAATTTTGTGAATGAGCATGATACTAGAGTTTAAAATCATACCCTTAAATTAAATCTTATTTTCTACCAAGTAACACAACCTTTTGACTCTGTTCAAAATAAAACCTGTTCGCATTAAGTTATTACAATACAACCCCTTAAACTCATTAACATGTAGTTAATTGCAACAAGTGCTTCATCAAACCCTTAATGCATCAATCTTATCAAATGCTGAAATGTCATCATGAACAATGTCTAACTTGAACCACTCAAAAATTCTCAAAAAAAAAAGAAAAAAGAAAAGAAACCACCGATCCTCCCTTTAAACTGAAAGAAATCTATAAAAACTGGGGGCTAGTGACTATCAATAACTTGTCTAAACCATTAAAAAAAATCCACCCTCTTAAAAAGTTTCAATTTAGCAGTTAATTTCAACCTGCAGTTAAAAAGACATGAGCTGTCAGTTTTCTCACCCGACTCTATCGTGAAAAGAAAAACTGACAGATCACAGGAGCTTGCCTTTGTAAACCAATTCAGGAACTTTCATGCTTCTTATTTGTTAGGTTAAAGGTTAAATTGCTGACCTGTGCCCTCCTGCTTAGCAGCCTTTCCCTTTTTCTGTAAAGCTTTATTTTTGGGCTGTATTTACATGGATTAGTCTCTTTTCACACTAAGAAGGAATCTGTTCACAGCCAAAGCCTTAGTTCTGGTGGTACAAAAAGCAGCCACAATTATTCAGCACCAGACAATGACCATATTGTGTATTTACAAAAAAAACCACCTCAGCCATGGCAAGTTCTGTTCTTGCTGCACAAAACAATAGAAGAAAAATCTTATCAAACATTCAAGAGAAAGCAAACAAAGCAGGCCCACTGTGAACTTGATGAAGATGTCAAGCTCCTTTTAAAAAAGATATAAACCAACAAAAGGGTTTTTTCTTGTAAAGTCTTGTGAGTGAGATTTTTTTCTATGCTGAGTTTCCCTTTCTGGTTAAACATAGCCAGCAGTACTAATATACCAACAGCCAACTATGGAATACTTCTGTCTATAATCTTTTGCAGGCAACACAGCTAAAAAGACTGGCAACAACTGTTCCCTTCCTACAAAACTAACATGCAAAAGTGCCAAGCATGCATTTCTGTAACTGTATTGCAATACTCTGATCATTGCTTTTTATCAAATCTAGCATCAACAGCTAAAGAATGTACTCATGAATAATGAATGGTAAACAGGAATTTGTATGATAGTCTGCAAATTTGATCCCTACTGATTTATTTTTTAATTGGTGAAAGCTTCATTTTTTAGTTCAAGATGAGCCAGGCACTTCAGTTAAACTCCACATCCCATCTGGGACTTTACTTGATCCAAAAGGTATATACAGTGTTGGGGACACTTTTGAGGATTTCAGTCCCAGGTGAGTGAAGAAGGGAGTAATACCTCAGCCACATTCTTTGTCAAAGGCCTAATCACCATTTATAATTATTTGGCTGGTATCCCAATAGAAAGCAGTCCAACAAGAAGAAACAGGAAGATGAAGAACAAGAAAACACAGAGTTGAGTCATAGCTGCAAATACGCTCCCTCTCTACTCAGGTTTGCCTAGTTTTCCAGAGCCCTGTTTTAGGAAGTTATGCACCTTGATATAGCATCAGGGAGTCAGAAGGGCACAAACTTGGGCACCAGGATTAGAGCACAATATGAAAAATAAACAAAATTGCTATTATTTTAAATTATGTAATAAATGAGTTTAAAACCTGCATTGTTAATTAAGCATTGAAATCAAATGGTTACTACATAGTGTTATGCCAGGCAGTCTTGATATTTCTTTAGGTATTAAAATGTAATGTGATAGTCACAAGTTACTCTGGAACTCAAACATATATGGCTTACAGACATGTGCATCATAAAGATTTACCTCTCATCCTTGCTGCTACTGAGATAATTATTTTCTATATTCAATATTTCATATAGTTTGACATGGCATTGCTATGTGCGCTAAAATTTCAGTATATTATAGAGGAATATAGCAGCACCCAGGTTCTGTTGCAAGATGCTTGTGTGTCCATTTTACAGAGTTCTTACTTTATACTTGTACAAGTCTTTTTCTGGAAACAGTGGCAACTGCAAAGTGCTTCTAAGACCAGAGCACATTATAGCATCTCTCAGTTGAGCTAAGGACTTTGATTATTTTAAGTTATAACATTTGTGATCTACTGAGAAAATAAAGATGTTACTACACAAGGCCAGAACATAAAAAGTAAAATAGGAAGTACTTAAACTACTCACCAGCTTCTAGTAGGAACAAGATTAGAGGTACATGCTACACTCAGAGCCAATTCAAATGCAAATGATGTCCTTTCTCTCAAACAATAATAAACTCCCTCAGAGTTAATAGTTTCCCTCCAAGATTCATCTCCTTTTTCAACTTAGTGGTATGTTTTGGAGAAAAGAAAGAAACACATGGTGAGGCTTAGAGCAAGGACCTTTAAATTCTTTATCATAAAAGAAGCAGTATAAACTACATTTCCTTTCCTAATCCAGCGAACATTTGTTAAACTCTAGCACACTTACCACTTTGTCCATGCTATCATATTTAGGTTTCTAACTTACCATACTCTTAAAAAAATGAAAGAAATGCTTTAGTTGTACTAAACCATTTTAGCTTTTTCCTTGAACACACAGCAAGAATTTATGCTACACTCACAAAAAGATGAAAGATGAGGTCCTTGGAGAGAAAGACCTTTTGCCACACTGCATGGTAAAGCTAAGGATTCAACATACTTTTGTAATATCTGCTTTGGCGAGAACACAATAAACCCTATACAAAAGCACACTATACCCTCCTACACTGGGGGGGGGGGTGGCGTGGAGGGAGATCGTACTTTTGTGAGCTTTTACTTTCAAATGTTCATACTTTAGAGACAATTTTGATCAGTTACTTTACACTAACAAATGTACTTTCTCTATATTATTGGTATAAGAGTTATACTTAAATTCTCTTCACTTCCCCCTCTAACAAGAGGGGAACTTTGGCACAGGTCTTAGAAAGATCCCTGAATTTCTGTAACAGCTTATCTCTGGCAAATGACACAAAGCAGTTTTCTTTATGAAAACAAGAGAGAATTTCTTGTCACTGGAAAAGAGGTTACACAACCAATAGGTTTGATTTTGCACTCTTCATTTAGTGCAGTATGTACCGGTAACAATTTTCTTAAATTTTCTATAGATTGTACAAATATAAACTAAAACTGTTCAATACAATATTTCTGTAATATTTTATTTTTAGTGTTCCTTCTCACCACAAACATTGTCCGGGTGCAGAGTGACTTATTTTACGTCACATATCCCAGGTTCAAAAATACAAAAAAACAATTCCAATATATTTTAGCATTGATGCAATTAATTACATTATGTAATTAAAGTAAATTTGACGCACAGAAGGCTGTTTTCCTTAGTAACTTTGCTGTTGGTCATATTATACACTGCAACATACTGGAATTGGGCAGCTTTCACGTTCTCAGCTTCCCCATATATTTGTTCTTTGTTTTATCAAGTTCGAGTTCAGTAAGCTCAAAGTTTAGTCAGAAGGCTGAACGACTACTGTGTTAATGACAGCACCAGTCCTTCTCTGCTTTCAAACTCCACCTGCACACTTTCATTTGACATAATTTTGATTATTATGAGAGGTCAGTACAGCATATTAGCTCTCCTTTGAAGGTCAAGGCTTCACTGAGTTCATACAAAGCATTTGTCCCCTTCTTTCAATTTAAGAAAAGGAAATGCAATTTAACAAAACATTAGCACATGGATTTTAAAAGAATAAAGAATAAGGCAACTTATTTTGTTCCCAATTCATCCACTGCACATACGTACTGCAATGAACAAAATATCACACAACAGAGATATAGACTACAATACCCAAGCATAACTGACTGAGTTAAAATGCGAATGGATAGCTTTAATATCGAATGTTCAAAACATTTATCAGTTTAAGAACGACCCCGCTATAATCCAGCATACCCTTTTGTTACCTGCTTTTCATCTAACTCAGAGAAGGACAAGGAAAACTTGATCTTTCCAGGTTTAATTCAAGAAACAGTCTACTACTGGTGCGGTTTTGCTTCTTTATTAAGTCAACTTTGTAAAGCATCAACTACACTGGTGCTGGAAGAGAGACAAAACAGACAGTCTCTGTCCCATAGGGCTTGTATATATATATGTTTTGATATTGTCTGAAAAAACCATTTAAGACTTTAGATTTGACTTTGATTATAAAACTTCTTATCTTAAACCACTGCAACTTCAAGTAGCCTGAAGGCAAAGCCTGAAGCACCCAGTATGTTGACAGAAGACACAAATGATGACAGCAGATATAATCTTTAAGATCCTATCAAGTTCTAAAATCTATAGTAATTGTTTTTAAATAGGAATATGCACCCAAGGCAATATCAATTTACCACTCTTTCAATCATGTTCATTTTATATTGCATAACAAAACAATCAAAAGACAAAGACAATGCAACACTGATGTCTTCTGGCCAATGAGTCTTGCTTATTATCCTATGATAGATCAGTGTTTATCCAGGTTGCATGTAATTTAATTCCAGAGGCAAGACTAATTCACAACTCTGTACCCTCTAAAATAGACATCCTAATCCAAGAAGCTAGCCTTCTTAGCAGCAGCTCAACTTTCATTCCCAAATTAATCTTCTTTAGAGAGACATGGTAGTTGAGATAATATCTTTTGTTGGACCAACTTCTGTTGGTGAGAGAGACTGCTTTCGAGCTTACACTAGTCTCTCTAATATCCTGGGACCAACATGGCTACAACAACTCTTCTTTAGAGAGGCAGATAGTCTCCATTCACATCTGAATGCAAGGCAAAGCAAGAAAAACAGTCAGAATTATGAACAGGAGTACTTGTGGCACGTTAGAGACTAACAAATTTATTAGAGCATAAGCTTTCGTGGACTACAGCCCACTTCTTCGGATGCATATAGAATGGAACATATATTGAGGAGATATATATACACACATACAGAGAGCATAAACAGGTGGGAGTTGTCTTACCAACTCTGAGAGGCCAATTAATTAAGAGAAAAAAAACCTTTTGAAGTGATAATCAAGCTAGCCCAGTACAGACAGTTTGATAATAAGTGTGAGAATACTTACAAGGGAAGATAGAGTCAATGTTTGTAATGGCTCAGCCATTCCCAGTCCTTATTCAAACCGGAGTTGATTGTGTCTAGTTTGCATATCAATTCTAGCTCACCAGTCTCTCTTTGGAGTCTGTTTTTGAAGTTTTTCTGTTGTAATATAGCCACCCGCAGGTCTGTCACTGAATGACCAGACAGGTTAAAGTGTTCTCCCACTGGTTTTTGAGTATTTTGATTCCTGATGTCAGATTTGTGTCCATTAATTCTTTTGCGTAGAGACTGTCTGGTTTGGCCAATGTACATGGCAGAGGGGCATTGCTGGCACATGATGGCATATATCACATTGGTAGATGTGCAGGTGAACGAGCCCCTGATGGTATGGCTGATGTGATTAGGTCCTATGATGATGTCACTTGAATAGATATGTGGACAGAGTTGGCATCGGGGTTTGTTACAAGGATAGGTTCCTGGGTTAGTGGTTTTGTTCAGTGATGTGTGGTTGCTGGTGAGTATTTGCTTTAGGTTGGGGGGTTGTCTGTAAGCGAGGACAGGTCTGTCTCCCAAGATCTGTGAGAGTAAAGGATCATCTTTCAGGATAGGTTGTAGATCTCTGATGATGCGCTGGAGAGGTTTTAGTTGGGGGCTGAAGGTGACAGCTAGTGGTGTTCTGTTATTTTCTTTGTTGGGCCTGTCTTGTAGGAGGTGACTTCTGGGTACTCGTCTGGCTCTGTCAATCTGTTTTTTCACTTCAGCAGGTGGGTATTGTAGTTTTAAGAATGCTTGATAGAGATCTTGTAGGTGCTTGTCTCTATCCGAGGGATTGGAGCAAATGCGGTTATATCTTAGAGCTTGGCTGTAGACAATGGATTGTGTGGTGTAGTCCACGAAAGCTTATGCTCTAATAAATTTGTTAGTCTCTAAGGTGCCACAAGTACTCCTGTTCTTCTTTTTGCGGATAAAGACTAACACGGCTGTTACTCTGAAACCAGTCAGAATTATAACCTTTCTACTCTTCAATACAAAGACAGTGATTCTCTGTACAATGCGGCAGAGCAGAGGGATACACAAACCACTCATAAAAGGTTACCCAGTATCAGATTCTCTTCTGCCATTCACAGTTTAGCTTAGGCACCAGTCTCTCAAGTTACCAAATAAAGTCCTCAATAAAATTGCTGTTGCTATCCTTCTGAATGTCTATCTTAAATGCATCTTTATAAAAACTCTCAATTCCCTTGAAATGTGAGAAAGCAAAAGATGATTGAAATTCTGTGTGGAATGAAGAGTTGGCCTTCTAGTCCCGAGCGGCATAATATTAGTAGCATGTTTTACTTCAATTATATATCGTGGGGGTTCTTAATTTAGAACACTTAGCTAGCTCTCTTCTTCTATGACAACTTTGACTCAATAAAGTAAAAGGTACAGTTCCAAGCCATTACTTAGTATTTACATGATACCATGAAGAAAAGGATAGTGTTGACTCAACACTTTTGACATATATAACCATTTCTAAAAATTTTGGAGTACTGATGTTTTGCAGTATTTAACCAGGGGAACTCTTCTCTCCCTCAAGCTTTCCCTAACTTTATTAAATCCATTACGATATTTATTGTAATAATACTGTGTTACCACTTCAGTTTGAACCCTGGAGAGAAGTACATGTTTAGTACAGGCCCTCTGACATCATTCAAAAGCACAGGGGATATTAAAATCCCCACCAGATCGCTTCAATACAATATACTTGCCAAAAAAAGTTGCTGACTCTATTCTTCCTGTTCTATTCTGCTGCTGAGACAACTACTGAGAAGGCGTCAGCATTTTTATCAGCACATGGTAACAACTTCAGAGGAGTGCTATACAGTGGAACTAATAAAAGCAAAACCCCTATTAAATTGCATTATTCAAGTATAAAGTAAAGAAAGTGTGAAGTCCTGACAAACCCAGTTAAGAAAGAATCACAATTGAAAAGCTAAGATAGGACCGGTTATGAGTTCTCATGTAAGTCTAGAAAGTAAGGTCTTAAAAATTACTACCCATCTTAAATTCATCAAGGCCCTGAACCTGCTCCCACTGAAGTCAAGATCAGCCACCAATAGGTCAAAGACGGAAAACTGGTTGGTTAATTGTTTTTCCTTAAATACATATGTTCTTAAAAGCATTATAGTTACCCAAATATGTGTAGTTGCAAATGAGATTAGTTTGTCTAGTGGTTTTCAAAATGTGAATCCCACACCTCAATTTAGCAGCTCGAAGGTTACAGAAGTGATTCACTGGGAATTCTACAATTGCCAAAATAAGGTTGATGAATATACAAAAGCAAGTGTTCACACGTCTTCCTGATACTGACAAGTAAATGGTGGAATTGAATTAAATGCCACAAATGTGGAAGGGCAAAATTTATAAGTCACAGCCACAGAGAATAAATTATAAGCTTTTCCTGGAAGGCTATTGTTGGTAACATAGCAAACATTACAAGAAAGTTTTCACATAAAGAAAAGATGGTTATCTTTTTTAATTTTGCAGATTAGACACTAGAACTGAACAAACCTCAAAACTGAAGGCTCAGTCCTCACTAGTGCCCAGTAAGGGATGGAAACAGCTGAGAGAGGAGTCGTAAAAACTATTTCTGACACCCTCAACCCAGGTCTGGTTCTATAACATCCCTGGAGACACAAAAAAGGGCTGAGGATCTGGCCCAGAAACTGTTTCCTACTTAGTAAACCAAACATCCTCCACATATTTCCATTTCTATCCAGACCCCAACTCATTGAAAGACTCCAGCCAATAGGCACAGAAGCAGGCAAAGCAAGGACTGCTGCACGAAGGAAAGCACATAAAATGGGGCCCAGGACCACTCCTCCCCCTAGCAAGCCCCTGGACCCAGAACTGTTAAGGGGATACCCCCACACACACACTGGGGAAACTAGTACCCTGGCAGTGCTTCCCACCCCCCCCACCATGTGGCCTTGGGTCAGAATTGCAGAGGAGCCAGCAAGAAACCCCAGCTGGTAGGAAGGGGAGCAGTCAAAGCACTAAAAGCAGGGACCTCTGGACATTCCAGTCAAAACTAGAATGTTCTGAGAGAGACTTCCCTTGCTCCCTGCTGAGTGGTTGTTTGCTCCAGCCCTCTAACTCTTTTCCTTCAGTCTTTGCAGCTCAGCTTCACTCCACACCTGCCCCTCCTAACACTCTCTTCCCCTGCCCTGTCCCCCACTTCTCTTTCCTCCCCTTTATTTCCATTTAGCTTATCTCCTCCTAAGTAAACCCACCCTATCAAAAAACAGCTGTTCCTCTGCCTGTGTGAGACTCCTTCCCCTACCCTGTGCCTGTCTTGTCTATTTTACAAAAAGAACAGGAGTATTTGTGGCACCTTAGAGACTAACAAATGTATTAGAGCATAAGCTTTCGAGGATGCATCCGAAGAAGTGGGCTGTAGCCCACGAAAGCTTATGCTCTAATACATTTGTTAGTCTCTAAGGTGCCACAAGTACTCCTGTTCTTTTTGCGGATACAGACTAACATGGCTGCTACTCTGAAACTTGTCTATTTTAGACAATACTATCTCATTGTTTCTTTGTACTCCCCTTAGGGTTGCAAACTTGGTAATATTTAAATATTTAAAACCCAGACACTCCAGTAGGAGTGCCAGAACCTCCCCTGCCCTGCTTCTTCCCCGAGGCCCTGTCCCTAGGGTTACCATTCGTCCGGATTCCCCCGGACATGTCCGGCTTTTAGAGTTAAAAATAGCGTCTGGGGGGGAAATCTGTAAATGTCCGGACTTCCCCCCCATGCAGAGCGCGAGCTGCTGACAGAGCAGCCGGACAGATGGTGCCACTTACATGGGGCTCCGACAGCCAGAGAGAGCCCCTCCTCCTCTCCCCTGCAGGTGAGATCACTTCCTCCCTGCCTCCCATCCTGCATTCGCAGATCACCAGGCGGCAGTTCTCACCGGCAGTCTGGAGCTCCTCCCCCTGCTCCTCCTCCCCGGTACGCTGGTGTGAGCGGCAGGGTAAGAGGGCTAGGGGGTCGGAGAAGGGGTAGGGAGGTTCTGGAGGGGGCAGTCAAGAGACAGGGAGCAAGGGGGGGTCGGGAGTTCGGGGGGGACTTTCTGGGAGTGGGGGTGTGGATAAGGTTTTGGGCAGTCAGGGTACAGGTAGGGGGTAGGGTCTCAGGAGGGGGCAGTTAGGGGACAAGGAACAGGGAGGTTTAGGTAGGGAGTGGGGTTCTGAAGGGCAGTTAGGAGCTGGGGTCCCAGGAGGGGTAGTCAGGGGACAAGGAGCAAGGAGGGGGGTGGTGTTTGGGAGTTCTGGGGGGGGGGCTGTCAGGGGGCAGGGGTGGGGAGAGGGATCGGAGCAGTCAGGGGACAGGAAGCAGAGGGGTTTAGATAGGTCGGGAGTTCTGGGGGGGGGCTGTCAGGGGGTGGGGAGTGGTTGGATGGGGCGTGGGAGTCCCAGGGGTCTGTCTGGGGGTGGGGGTGTGGATAAGGGTTGGGGCAGTCAGGGGACAGGTAGGGGGGAGGGTTGGGGGTTCTGAGGGGGGCGGGAAGTGTGAGGGAGTGGAAGGGGCAGGGGCAGGACTAGGGCAAGACGGGAGCACCTCTTTATTTGCTTGCTGAAATATGGTAACCCTACCTGTCCCCATCCACTCCTCTTTGGTTCTCCCCCGCCCAGTTGTTCGCTGCTTTTCCCCTCCCATTCCCCTGCCTGGGTCAGGAAGGACTCGCCTGCTTTGCTGGGGCTGCAGCTCAACACAAGTAGGAGGTGGCCTTGACTGAGTAGGCGCTCACGCCGGTGATGACCCAGTGCCTTCCCGCCTGTGGTAACCGGACTGTGTGTGTCCGGTCCCCTTTTCAACCGGGTGTTCCGGTCAAAAACCGGGCACCTGGCCACCCTAACCCCCTTCCCCCCCATCTTTCTGTATTCATCTATCTCTTGTTCTATACTTAGGTTGTAAGCTGTTTGGGGCAGGGACAGTCTTTTTGTTCTGTTTGAACAGAACCCTGGCACAATGAGATTCTGATCCATTACTAGGGTTCCCAGGCACTATGATAATAGCTGCTTTCTTTGTCTACTTCACTGTATTTGGTGGAATTTTTTCTTCCTCCGTCTTGCACAGCAGAGAACTCATCTTCTGGTCAGCCATCCTTCTCCCTCAACCTATAATTTCTGGGGAAGAAATCCTGGAGCACAGAAACTTCAGGCTAAATGGTTCCTTCATGCAGTGGGAGTCCTCTCAGAGCTACTGCACCCTTCCGAAATGTGGTGCTCTAGGTCAAAAGCAACATATTCTGCAGAGTTATTATATCCTTTCATGCCATAATAGCCCTTCAGCTAATGTAAGCAATCATCTCACCTAAATTTCAGTGCACTACTGTGACAATGCGGTTCTGGCGGAACCCAACTGAGAGTGCCAACTCAGGACAAATTGCTCAAATAGGGCAGTTACGGCCCAAGGCTGGGGTTTTTTCCACCTCTAAGGCAAACCAAACCAGCCAGACTAAGAGGACTTCAGTCTCACCCCACTGGCTAACTGCAAGTCTCACAAGCAATCTCCTTAGATACTCCAGTTTCCCAGTATTACCACCAGTACCACTCGTTATGGGGACAAATGGTTATGAAAACCAATACCCCAGTAAAAGAAAAAGGTTCTCCTGATCTCAAAGGACCAAGCCCCAGACCCAGGTCAATATACAAATCAGATCTTACCCACAAATCACGCTGTTGCCAATCCTTTAGAATCTAAAATCTAAAGGTTTATTCATAAAAGGAAAAAGATAGAGAGGAGAGTTAGAATTGGTTAAATGGAATCAATTACATACAGTAATGGCAAAGTTCTTGGTTCAGGCTTGCAGCAGCGATGGAATAAACTGCAGGTTCAAATCAAGTCTCTGGAATACATCCCCCGCTGGGATGGGTCCTCAGTCCTTTGTTCAAAGCTTCAGCTTGTAGCAAAGTTCCTCCAGAGGTAAGAAGCAGGATTGAAGACAAGATGGAGATCAGGCATCAGCCTTATATAGTCTTTTTCAGGTGTAAGAACACCTCTTTGTTCTTAAATTACAGCAACATGGAGTCTGGAGTCACATGGGCCAGTCCCTGCATACTTTGCTGAGGTACAAGGCGTATCTGCCTTCTCTCAATGGGTCCATTGTATAGCTGATGGTCCTTAATGGGCCATCAAGCAGGCTAGGCAGAGCTAATCTCAGCTTGTCTGGGATGTCACCCAGAAGCATAGCATAAGTTTGCCATACAGACAGTATAGAGCCAATATTCATAACTTCGACTACAAAACTGATACACACATATAGACAGCATAATCATAACCAGTAAACCATAACCTTGTCCTAGACACCCCATTTGACCCCCTTTTTACAAGATTTGGGTGCCACTACAGGACTTTGGTTGCAACAATGATCTACATGGTCACAGTTTATGTCAATAACGTCACAACTACTAAAAAGACTGGTAGTACTTTTGTTTTTATTAGAGGAGATAAAATAAACATACATATTCTCTCCCATGCAAACCAAAATATAATATATGTCGAAGTACATGATAAATGCCTTTATAATTATGATCAGTGTTTACAAGCATCTGAGCTAAAACCAGTATATTTATGTATCTTTGAAGATGGTTGTAACAAGTGTTCCAATATAAAAAAAAGCAGAGGTTTCTGCCTAGGCTATATGGAACAATCAGAATATTAGTAGTTAATTGTATACGCTTAGCTACTTTAAAAGAAGTTCCCAAGTAACAGACATGAAAGCACAATAGAACAGATTTTTTTGTAATATGAGTAGACTTTTATTTTGAAGTAAAAAATTAAATCCTAAAAATCAGCTTTAAGCAAAAAAGGAGATAATATATCACTCAATTTTAGATTATTTTGAGTGGAAAACAACAACCGTAAAGAAATTAACACACTTAGGTTTTCACAAAATTTCAATGCTTTTATTTCTAAACAAAAACGCCTTTACTGTATTAGTACCCATAAACTTTCATAATCTGATTTTGTGTTCTAGATCAGTGGCTCTCAACCTTTCCAGACTACTGTAACCCTTTCAGGAGTCTGATGTGTCTTGTGTACCCCCAAGTTTCACCTCACTTAAAAACTACTTGCTTACACAATCAGGCATAAAAATACAAATGTGTTACAACACATTAAGCAATTTTTCAGTAACACTAATTTTTACCATATAATTATCAAATAAATCAATTGGAATATAAATACTGTACTTACACTTCAGTGTGTAGTACATAGAGCAGTATAAACAAGTCATTGTCTGTAGGCAATTTTAGTTTGTACTGACTTCATAGTGCTTTTTAAACCTGTTATAAAATTAGTCAAATCTCTACATGAGTTGATGTACCCCATGGGAGACCTCCGAGTACCCCCAGGGGTACACGTACCCCTGGTTGAGAACCACTGAGCTAGGACATACCAATTATAATTAAAAGCTTTATTTTAAAATTCATTTAACATTTTACACATGGCAAGAAACATCTCACCTTGTAAACTTTTGGATCAGTACCTTCAGCAAAATGGAGGCTGCTTTCACCACCGCCCAAGCAGACACGCTTTCAGTATAACGTATCAGTGGCTTTAAAACTTTGCAGCATTTTCTCAAATCCATACCAGCAAAAAACAGATGAAGTTACATAAAAATGATGTCTATTACAAAAGACTGGTCAGTAGCTTTATCATGCAAGACACAGAACATCAAAGAAATTTGTCCCGAAATCATCAGATTATTTCAGCCCCATTAGGGGGAAAAATATATTTGATTACACATCCCTGATAAACTGTGCTTTTTGCACTTTATACACACTTAGACTGTAAACAGAAGTCCACAGCAGCTGTTTCTAGCTGTTTAGTGTGCCATTCCAGTCATTCTTTACTGCAATAAAACATGTATATACATAGCTCAATGGTTTGAGCATTGGCCTGCTAAACCCAGGTTTGTGAGTTTGATCCTTGAGGGGGCCATTTAGGGAACTGGGATAAAAATCTGTCTGGGGATTAGTCCTGCTTTGAGCAGGGGGTTGGACTAGATGACCTCCTGAGGTCCCTTCCAACCCTAATATTCTATGATTTCTGTTTCACTTAGCATTAAAACCACTAAAAAAAAACACATCATGGATTAAACATGTACTAGAATGGATAAACATGTCAAGAACTTGTCTGGAAAAGGGTAAAAAAAAAAAAAAAATCTTTTAATTGATGGTGTCTGCATTTAGAAATTTCTGATTCGATATGAATCACTTTTAAACTATTTTTAAAGATATCTGGTAGCAGATTAGTGCCACATAATCCCTCCCTCCGCCCCCCCCCCTTTTTTTTTTTTAAACAATCACTTAAGAAAAGAACAATTTCTGAAGATTTTGCTGGTGCAAACATATCACTCTACGAAACAAAAACCAAAATTCAACTCCCACAGAATCACTTTGTTTATAGAACAAAGTGCATACTAAATCCTCCAATTAAAAAACAGTAAAGTAGTTGCAGCGTTTTTTAACCCACCTTCCCACAGCAGGAAATTAATCTCTCCAGGAGGATGCAAATACACTTCAAAGAGAAGATTATACCCAGACACTAGTACTGTACAATATAACGTTTACGGTTAAATTTGTTTGTATTTTCTGACACTGGAAAAACAGATCAGAAGTGCAGGAACAAGTTATAAAATGGAATCCTTGAACTTATGTCAAATGGCAGAGATAGAGGATTATACAGCAATAGGACACACCAACACTGTACTCTACTTAAACTCTTTTGGACAGGACAAATAAATGGCAGTAAAAAGAAAGCTATTTGGTCTTCATGGATTATAATTCATAATTTGGTATTTGTTGATTGGTGATAACTGGAGATGAGTGGCTTCCTATTGATACTCTCCTAAAAATCCCAGCCACCTTCAGGCTCATCATACTCCACCAGGCTAAGTGTTTGCTCATGTCTGCTCACTCCAGGAAGGACCTCAAGGAGATGTTACTCCAGGAAGCATTGACCAGAGTAGCCTGATTTTTACATCTCTCCTTTCCACATCACTTATCAGACGGCCCATCAGAGAATGACTTCATAAACAGAGTGCTATGAACTAGTTCCAAAATTAAGAATTTCAACCTTGGCTTTCCCTGCCTGCTGTCAATCTTTCTTAAGTTTAAGAAAAAAATAGTTAAATCATCTAACTATATCTACGTCTGTGTTTTTGGTGATTATGGCATTTTTCTGAAATACTCATATGAAACATTTTTGCCTGAAGAATACGGTGTGGAAAAAACTACCTGGACTATTTGGACATGAAGTAACATTTGATAATGAAAAGTCACAATCAAACCATTTTACAACTATTTTCTAGGTCTTATTACTTCTTTGAAGGGAAAATGTTGCAAGAAGAAAGAGAGTAGACTTGGCCAGTGTATTAACAAGAGGAAGGAGAAAAATGCCTTGTGGGAAATGCTATCCAGAGGTCTGTAAAACCTTCAGTTTCTGCTTAAGTATTACTTGTAACAATAGCAGATAAAAGATGTTCCTAATTTGATGTTTACATCGATGGTGCCATTTTAATCTTCACAACATCCCTGTGAAGTAAACGTTATCCCCAGTTTATGAGGCAAACCGAGGCAGAGAAGTTAAATTACTTGCCCAAGACCATGAAGTGAGTAAAAGGCAGGATTAGAACTCAGGATTTCCTAACTCCTAATCCCATGCTTAAAGTTTTAGAGGATTCAATCTGTAAAATCAAAGACTAAAATTGTATACCGTAGTAACATGCTCCCTTAAGTTTTTAGAAAACATTTTAATGTTTGCATCACTACTGTAGATTATATTATATGATCTCTGAAAAGTTTTACATAAAAAATAAGTAGAATTCAAATGCAAAAAATAGTACCTGCTCCAATGCTGCTTGTCCCTGGACAGGTCACTTCAACATACACTTCAAATGTTGTTTCCGGGTTTTGTCTGAAACAGAATGATACATTACACACATTAACAACACTTTCAGAATATGGAGTTGAACAACAGCCTTGGGAGAAAAAGGCTTTTCAAGTGCACACAGACATTAACAATGGTGACTTCACAAATGTAAAATTTGCCATGCCAGATCTGATCAATGGTCCCGCTCCCAGTACCCAGGTTCCTATAGTGGTCAGTACCTGTATTTTATTGTTTCACACAGTATTTATAAAAGCAAAAAACAGATCATATTGGGCTTGATTTACTCTGCTGTTTTATATAATCAAATTAATAATGTATCTTAAGATGTCAATCAGATCACATCTTTCCGCCTTACACACGAAGGTGGTATTGGTTTCAACCATTACTTTAAAGTGGTGTTTTCGAAAGGTGCCTAAGGAAGTTAAGCAACTAACTCCCATCAAAAATCAATAGGAATTAGCCTCCTGGAATTACGTGCCTACTAAACCCCAGTCTTAATATATAACTAGTCCACAACTGTAGGTATTAAAGAGATCCCATGTCTGCCAACCTGAAGGGATTATACTTTAGTGGAAAAGGAGAAAAAGATAAAACTCTATGCATTTTAAGCTAACATTGCAGAGAGCTCTGCTTATTTACTTGGATTGTAGCACTCCAGTTCTGGGTCATAAGTAGTCAACTTGATTATCAGGTAGAGATGTACAAAAGCAATTAACTGCAAATTCTGCTTATTCATCCATTTTACAGAAAAGAAAAGCAAACACCTTTTTCACTTAACTAAACTGAAAGCAGAGCGTTACACTGAGGGAATTGGGAGAAGTAACCTAAATTCACATTCTGACACTGTGGCCTTCGGTTTCAACCCCATGGTACCTATTCAGTCAGCAGAAAAAGCAGAATTCAAGGTGGGGGGAACTAAGGTCATTTTGTGCAGACATCTCAGAAAACATCTAAAGGAAAGAGTCACATTCAGTACAGTACAGACAGTTAATTACAAAGGTTTTTAAAGAGATAACAAGAGCAATAATGCAAATTTCTGTTTAATGATCTCTGTTGCCAATGGACTTGCCTTGCCTTCCTGCACCTATCAATGGAGTTACTGTTTAATCATCATAACTATTTGCTAATTTGCTAATTCTATTTTCAATTTAGCTAAGTGTATCTTTTAGTATTTCAAAAAGAGTTATAAGTAGAACATAACTGGAGACAACAATTATACTTTTTTTAAAGTGAAAAAGCAAATCAAAACAAGGGGAAAATGAGGGAGAAAGTATCCATATGCTGGTAAAGAGAGAAGAAAATAAGTATAAAAAAAACCCACCCAAAGTTCTTTCTCCAATTGGAAAAAACTGTAAAGGGTGGACATAACAGTCTCTCTGTCCAATGAGCAACTACAGCTGCAGTCTGATTAGTAAACAGTGAATTGGTAATGTCAAACTAGAACCTTGGCATAGAGTCGGAGAGGGTCTTCATTTAATAATAGTATTTAGAATAGTTCCTACTTGCACTAGGTCCAGAGGGGTAAGGGAGAACCTTATCATGTGAAGACTGTTTTGTTCTCCATTTCAATTCCATAGATTTGATTAGTTTAATTGGAGTTTAAGTGATGATGTGCTAGAGACTGGGCAGAGAATCTTCCTATTTTGTTTGCTATCTTAATACATTGCTAAGAGAATTTATTAACAGGCAAGGTTTTAACCCTAAAGGACTGAAAAGTGTGAAAAATTGAGAGAGCTGCCAAAAACATGTGAAGTAAAGGCCTGGGGTTAATGGTGCTGCTATCGAATGACAGCCAAATCCCATTACGCATCTAAACGTGAGTTCTAGGAAATGGACACCTGCAATTTCCCAACTAACCAGATATGACATAAAACATACCTGGCATACATCTTCTATAAACAGTACTGCAAGTAAAATGACGAACTCCCTGCCCACAGCACTGAAAATAGATCTCACAGGGAGCAGGCAAATACAGTAACAAGTACTGCAAAAGGAATTAAAAAGGTACAATTTTTAAAATTACTTTCCTGAACTTAACTTCCTTTAGCAACTCCAGTGATTGTTTTGACCCAATTAAGGTGGTAGCATCATGGTCTGTACTCCATATCTATTCAATTACCAAAGTAAATACTATCCCATAGAGCTTGAGTGAACCACAATTTTTCTTGTGGACTTTCTGGCAAAAATGCTTTATTGGGTAAGGACTACTTTTCTCTGCCAAATGGGTCCTATTCTCATACAGATTTCTTTTTGATCTCCAGAGACTTGGTTAATTCTGTAATTGACTCTTCCATTAATACAACTGCTGTCTCAGATCATGTCCCTATAAAATAGCAACAGACCCAGGTGATAAACAGCCATGTAGATGGAGATTTCATTTGTCATTTCTATGACATTCCATTTCAGAATTATAGTGGAGAAATAAATTGGCCTGCTACTGGAGGCAAACAAACCCTCAACATCTTCTAGCAGCTATTGTAGGAGACACTCAGGACTATTTGAGGAGTAGATTTATCAGTTTTGCATCTGCCAAGGAGAGAGATCATGGAGAAAATATGATAGCCATTTAGAAAAAACTAAAAGAGCTTGATTTGTCTTATGCCACAGCCCCATTTCCAGATTTGCTGCAATCTGATGAATTGTAGATATTCATTTAACAATCTGCACTCAGCACAGTCTGAATTCATCCTATTTTGACTCAGGCAGGACTTCTGGGAACTGGGTCAAAGAGCTGGCAAGTTGCTGGCATACCACCTAAGACAAAAGACATGGCCATCCATGATAAGAACAACAAAAATGATTAAAGATCTAGAAAACATGACCTATAAGGGAAGATAGAAAAAACTGGGTTTGTTTAGTCTGAAAAAGAGACGACTGAGAGGGGACATGATAACCGTTTCCAAGTACATAAAAGGTTGTTACAAGGAGGAGGGAGAAGAACTGTTCTTCTGAGGATAAGACAAGAAGCAATGGGCTTAAATTGCAGCAAGGGAAGTTTCTGTTGGACATTAGGAAAAACTTCCTGTCAGGGTGGTTAAGCACTGGAATAAATTGCCTAAGGAGGTTGTGGAATCTCCTTCATTGGAGATTTTTAAAAGCAGGTTAGACAAACACCTGTCAGGAATGATCTAGATAATACTTAGTCCTGCCATGAGTGCAGGGGACTGGACTAGATGACCTCTCAAGATCCTTCCAGTCCTATGATTCTATAAACATGGTAAATTATGGACATCAACTAAACCTAATAATAAAGCGTTCTTTAATTTCTATAACCATATGTACAACACCACTCCACAGATGCTTTGAATCAATTTTTCAAAAATATTACACACCGCAAATTACTGCAGCCTAGCACAGAAACCGTGACACACCCCTAACGGAGGATGAGTTAACTGAGGTGATTAAGAACATGCAAGTGCGGAAAGCCCCCAGGCCAGATGGCTTAGCTACTTCCTTGATCTTCTGTCTGACAAGATGCTTAAAAGTGTAATGAGTCACTCCTAGAGGACAACCTTCCCTCTACACTGAGGGAAGCCCTAATATCAGTTATTCCTAAACCAGGAAAAGATGCCACATAATCAGTGTTCCCTCTAATTTTTCCCACACATGTGCGGAATGAATTTTCTTATGTGCACCAATATGGAAGTGATGTGTGATGCACATATTGATATTGATGCACATAACAAAAGTCACGTGGCAGGGATGGGGCTGAGGCGTTCCAAGTGTGGGAAGGGGCTCAGAGCTGGGGCAGAGGGTGGGCGGGGGGGATGTGAGGGCTCTGGGGTGGGGCCAGGGATGAGGGGTTTGGGGTGCAGGCTGCCCTGAGACTACAGCAGGGAGAGAGAACTCCCCCCACCCCGCAGCAGCACCTGGGCTGGGGGAGGAGAGGCGCTTCTCCCCACCACGGCAGCTTTGCCGAGCTGTATTGAGGCCAGGGTGCCTCTTCCCCAAACCCAGCCTGTCCCAGCTGCGAATGGGGGAGGGGCATCTCTCCCCTGGCCACGGCAGGTCCTGGGCTGGGGAAGGGGCGCCTCTCCCCCGGCCGTGGCAGGTCTGGGGCTGGGGAAGTACCATCTCTCCCCGCCGCAGCCCTGAGCACCTGCACTTAATAGGCTGCTGCATGGCCACGCAGCTTAAAGGGAACTTAGGCCACATTATGTTCCAATTTCACTTATTAATAGTGACATCAATTTATTGGCAAAAGTTCCAGATATGAGACTGGAGAAGGTTTTAGGTTCTATCATACACCCAAATCAAGTCGGGTTTGTCAGAGGCTGTCATGACAACTTACTGGTATTATAGCAGTGAAATAAGATGACCCTGAGCCATATTAGCCTTAGATGAAGAAAAGGCTTTTGATAGAGCAGACTGGAGAATTATGTTTTGTACTCTACAAAAATTTGAATTTGGACTCCTATTTAGTTCCTGAATACAATCATTATATTCTCAACCAACCTCTCATATCACAACCAACCATGTGACCTTAGACACTTTCAGTCTCTTCTGGGGTACCACTCAAGGGTGCCCACGACTCCACTACTTTTTTTATTTGGTTCTTGGGCCCCTGACAATAGCTACCTGGGCTCATCCAGATATTCAAGACATACAACTTGGTTCCATGGAGCATAAATTGATGTTATATGCGGATGACGCCCTTCTGTACATATCTAAGCCAGAAACCACTATTCCAGGCCTCCTATCACTAATTCAAAAATTCTGAGCAATATTTGGTTACAAAATAAACGGAAAAATCAGAACTACTCGAAATCTCCCAATTGTCATATAATGGGGCTTTTTTGCAATAGAATCTCCATAAGCAAACGCAATTAAGTAGCTAGGTATAAAAGTACCAAGAACATTAACAAAGTAGTGAAGATAAATTTAGATCCTGTACTCTTTCAAATAACTAGTGAAACAAATAGGTGGCATCCTCTCTACCTGAGCCTATGGGAAAGAATTAAATGATAAAAAATGAATATTCTGCTTAGGTTCCTCTATATTTAAGCGGCCTATCTGTATATATCCCTCTGTTTTATTTTAGAAAATTTAATAATATTATTAGAGACTGGAGGGACGGGTCAATGCCCACAACTATCACTTAAAAAACTCCAGCTCCCTTATAGCCAAGGGGGGATTTGGGTTCCCAGACCTACAAAATTATTATTATGCTTTTGTCATATCACAGATGTCACTGGTTCCAACAAGCTAACACCCTTATACCCACATGGGTGGGACTCAAACAGATATCAATGCATCCAATCCCTCTTGCAGATCCTCAGTTCCTCTTTTTGTCCTATTGAGAAAAATAAGGTGACTACAGTGGTGACTACACAAAGGGTCTGGGCCATCCTAGTTAAAGCGACCAATTTCATCCTCACCATCATGCAAAACACCTCTCTGGGGTAACCCAGACTTGCAAATTGAAGGGAAAAAAATATAATTTGGAAGAACTAGTTGAAGGACACTTAAAGCCAAACCTAGGAACCTTCTGTGTTGGATCTGGCACAAGGTTTAAGTCTTGTTTAGCACAATCTGCTTTCCAAGCCTCCTCCTGAACACAGCCTGATTGCATGAGGCTAAACAAAAGTTCCCAGAAAGGCTTGCGGGACTTAAGACATTTGGGGTGGGGGGCGCAGAGAGGTATTGTCAAGATCTTGGTGAACAGGAAGGCATCCGTTTTCCTGGATTCACTGAGGTTCATGGAATGTTGCAGCAGTTTGGTGTATCGGCAGGGGAACGATGGTAGACAAGACAGGGTATTCACAAGTCGTGTGTGGCTGCACCTGCTCCATACTGGTGCACAATATTCAGCTACTGAATATACAAGTGCTATTGTAGATGTTCGCAGCACTGATGCTGGTGCACCCCAGGTTGTACCTGCTAGTTTCTGGATTATATTGGCTCTCGTTTTTATCTTTGCAGCTACCTTTTCAAGATGATCATGGAAGGAGAGGGTGCGGTCGAGTTTCACTCCGAGATATGTTGGAGCGTAATCATGTTGCACATTTTTACCACAGAAAGCTACTTTCACTGTGTTTTTGGCACTCCTATTATCAAGATGAAATGCACTTACTACTCTTTTTCCAGGGTTTGGTTTGAGCCTCCATTTCCGAAAATGATGTTCCATATTTTGGAGGTTCTCAGTTAATGCTTTCTCAATGTCATGGAGGTTTGATGCGTGGATTGTCATGGATCATCTGCATATCCAAATTTTCTTAATTTAGTTGGAGGTATGTCACTTATGTAAATATTTTAAAAGATTGGTGCAAGTACAGAGCCTTGTGGTAGCCTGTTGTTTATGATACGGGGTGAGCTGGTCTCATGACCCAGGTATACCCACACGTGTCTGTTATTCAGCATGGTCCACAGCAGGTGAAGTGTTTGGTGGCAAGGTATAATTTTAGCAAGTTTCAGCATCAGGCCCTTAATCCATACAGTATCATACGCAGATGACAGGTCAACAAATACTGTGCCAGTCTTTAGGGGTTTTTTTTGATAGCCAGCCTCAATGTGAGTTGTGAGTGCCAGAACTTGGTCACAACAACTACATTTTGGCCGTAAACCTGCCTATTCAACAGGGATAATTGGCTCAATAAGAAGGCATATTCTTTTGAGGAGGAGATGTTCAAGAAGTTTATAGGTTGTACATAGTAGAGAAATTGGCCTATAGCTTCTCGCTTCATCAGGAGGCTTTCGAATGGCAATTACCATTGCCTCACGCTGTATTTCAGGGATCCATACTGTCCTTAAGGTAGCTGAGTACAATGTTGCTAGCCACTGGAGTCCTTTGAGGCCAAGATGCTTCATTAATGAAGAGGAACTCTATTGGTCTGGAATTCTTTGTGAAAGCATGGGAAGGGGAGTTATCACAGCCCTTAAAAGAACCCCAATGACAGCACATTATGGAATGTTAAAAATACTTCTGTGGATCTCAGACTACGCCTGATATACTGAAAAAGTTTCTATTTTAAATGCACTGGACGCCAGAGAGGTTGTGCAGACGGGGCCCTGTCCTCTGATGTTTGTTGGCACTGTAACAAAGAAAGAACTCTGATGCATATGCTACGGGACTGTCCAGCAGCCAAGCAGCGATGGAGAGAGATGGACACGAGTGAAAACAGTGCTGAGCTTCAGCAACCAAACCTCAGCTGAAAATTACATCCTAGGTTATGTACCTACTACGCTGAGTTTAATCCATCACAAAGACTTTAGTTCTCCAAGGATTATCAAGTACATGATTTTACAAAAATGGAGGAGTAGGGCTTATGTCCAGAATAAAGCAATGGTATTCAGACCTGTCTAAGTTACCAGCAAAAGAAAAAAATAGCTTATCAAAATAGAGAACAATTTTATTAAATCAAAGAAATTGGTCCCCATCTCTTGATACATTTGGATAAAGATTGCTTCACTCAAATAATGACAGACTTCCACTCCACCTGACTTCTCCTCTTTTTCCCCTCCCTTGTGATGCTCCCCAACCCTCTCCTATATTTTTGCCTATTTGTGTATGTTACCTCCACTCTAGCACGTTATGTCTGTGTAATATTTTCCGATTTTGTATCATTTGGTCTTGCAGCTTTGACAAGTTGTAAAGTCGCACAATTTTATTCAATATCCTGTGAAATGTGCAGTATTTGGTAACATATACAAGCTGTAAAATGTTTACCTTTCTTGTGTTTGTTTCTTTATGAAAATTAATAAAAAATAAAAAACCAAACCAGCATCAAAAATGGACTGCAATTGTGCTATATTTACAGTTCTGTTGGGCACTGTATTTACGATCTTATAGTGCCTTTTGGTACTGACAGCATTGTTCAGAATTCAGTTTTCTTAAATGCAACATGGCATTAGTCCCAGATTGATTCCATTTAGTAGCCACCTTCTGTTTTTATCTATATTAATAAGTTATGAGAAATTTAAAGCTGACAAGGGAGTATAAATATTTGCCAAAAAAAAAAAAAAAAAATGCATGACTATTGCAACTAGGGGTCTCTGTTAGAGTATGCTCCAAATGAAAAGATTGTTAGCTACAGAATAGGCTGAGGATGTAGGATGAACAACAGTATGAGATTCCATTATCCGTTTCACATCGTAATACTTCATTCCCCTTTGACATATACTGCTGCAGTCTTATCTTACCTTGCTTATTCCTACCTTTATGTTTAGCACGTTTCCTTAATTAAAGTTTATCCTGTAACTGTAAAAAATATTTGAAATTTTATAATATAATACCAACAGAGTTTTTGATATTTTAAGGGGTATGTTTAAGTCTTTTGGTGAAAAAATTGCTTTACACAGCTGGCAAGTAAGTACTATACATTGATACGTTCAGACAAAGCAGCATTAAATTTTACTTTTTAATATTCCATGACAAGCCTCCATTTATTTCTGTGAACAATGAAATTAAAGTAGTTTTGCCAAGTCAGAAAGTTAGTATCGAAGAGTGCATTCTAACCCTCAACAAGCTAACACCTCAGCAGGAGAATGAAATCATTGTTGGGACTTGCTGAACATTTTATAACTTTTTGTGGAATTAAGGGAACAAGTGCTTCCAAGACTTCACACAGTTCACAGAGGAACTTACCAAATATAACGTAAGCATGCTATATGCACATTTGGCAGACATTACTGTGCATCACTTATTGTTTAAAACTACATTCATCTGATGCCAGGTGCTCATTGAGTCCAGACTCTATCCATGCTTTTAGTAATCAGAAAGTTTGCCAGATCAAGAATACAGTAGAACTTCAATAGTTGTACTAAGTATTGGGAGAACCAAGATTGATTACAAAACTTTATTAATTAGCAAGGAAGAACATAAATATGATTAGAAATATCAAGGACACAGCATCACAAAACTCATTTGGTTCATTTACTTTGACTATTGTTCAGTTTGAAGAAGGTACTGCAGTATATTTTAGAAAAGTGGAGTCTTGTAATACATCAGAGCATGTTAATATGGATTTTGTAAGGATGGGTGTTAAGATTTGATTAAAAGAAATTTCATGCATGTTATACCCCTTCTCCAAACCTGCAACTGTCTTGTCCATTTAGATAATAAATTCTTCAGGGCAAGGACGATCTGCTACTTTGTGTTTGTACAGTGCCTAGCACAATGGGGGGCCCATTCTGGGCTGGCCTTAGACACTACTTGTACATGATAGATAACACTGGGAAATAGTCTATTTAATCTAAAAATGGAATTTTCAAAGAAGCTTAATACAGTTAAGCATCCAACTCCAATTGAAATTCAACAGGATTTGGATGCCTGATTCCCTTAGGCTCCTTGGAAAGTACAGCCACAGACTTTAAAGTCAAGTGAAATATAGAAATTTAACTTTTTACCAATATATGCATTTCCTTTATACTGCCTGGTGTTTTCTGTCGAGAACAGTGGTTTTCAACCTTTTTTCATTTGCGAATGGAGGTGCGGACCCTTTTGGAAATCTTAGATATATGTAGTCTGTGGACCCCCAGGGATCCGCAGACCACAGGTTGAAAACCACTGATCTAGAACAGTGGTTCCCAAATTTTAACAACCTGTGAACCCCTTTCACTAAAATGTTAAGTCTCGCGACCCCCTCCTAAAAATGAACATTTCCTGGGATTTTCTCCTTTACCTGAGTATAAATTATAAAAGCAGTTATCCTGGAAATATAAAATTTATTTTATGATATGCTTATTACACACTTATTATTAATCATTACAGTATTATTACATTATGAAAACGGCAACACTCTTCCAAGATCTCACTTTCATAGCCTGTATCACTTTGAATAAACCTGTTATAAGACAAGGCTCCTAGGTTTCATCAAGGAGTATCAGATGTGAAACAGCATGAAGGTATTTAAGAAGCCAACTCAAAGAGCTCCTCCTACACAAGCATTCAGGTCTTGAGCAGTCCAGGCAAACAGCGCACGTTACAACAAAGCTTAAACTTGTCTTCATAATAATTTTAAAAACAATACGAGCTGCCTATTTAATTTTAAAAACAGCAAAAAATCTCCTCCTCCATTTCTTATAAGGAATCTTGAAGTTTAAATCTCCTCAGTGTGATAGATATGCTTGCTTTGACCTGCTTAGGTCTTGGAGGTCCAGGGGCTCCGGGCTGCTGGCCCCGTGCCAGGGTCCCTAGGGACAGCTCTGTCTGCTATTAGGGATTTTTTCCCCAAGAACCCCCTGTAACATTTCATGAACCCCCGTTTGAGAACCACTGGTCTAGAATGATATTAGGAGGCCTCATTTGTTTAGTGCTCTTCGTGTTAATGGTCTCAAAGCGAATTACAAAATTACATATATAGGAATCTTTTCACACATCATTTGAAACGCAGTCACCTCTGGAATAGAATGCAACATGGATTTTACAGCACAAAGCAATGCTATGCAACAGTTTAGGATGGACATGACAATGATATGTGGATAACTTTCCTCTTTTCAAAGGAGTAACAACTCCAGTAATGAGAGTAAAACATTCCTTATTAGTAAAATCTGCTGAGACTTGGTAGCATTCAGGCTGCTTTACACTAAACCCCTTTCAGAATAACTACATTCATTCCAGCACAGAGTGACCTGCACCACTGTATGAAATGCTCTGCATGAAGCCTAACCAGTATTTTATCAGTACTACCACCTCCTTTTATTTATTTATAGTATATTTCCAGATCAAGGAAACCAGACAGCCAGTTTGCCTTCTTTCCTGCAGCTAGACATGGACTGAAAGCTTACAGGATTTTTGGCAACTTTCAAATCCCTTTCATGTCAGTTTGCTGCAGCTACTGATCATTTTGCAGATACTTCCTCTTTGTAATTCTTCACTCAATGCCTCATTACTGTATATTTATCTAAAATAAAACTGAAGTGCATGCCCAGGTAAAAAGTAATGTTATTTTCGTGCTGCATAGTCTCCGATATTTACTGGTCTATTAGTTATGAGCAGGGACCTGAGAGGTTAGGACTCCCGGGTTCTGCTCCTCGCCATATCACTTACTGGTGATGACCTTGAACAAATCACCTTGCGTCTAAATACATGCTTTACCCATGTATGAAATAGGCATAAGTACCAGCTTACATTGATTCTTTCCATAATGAGATAATTGTAAATATAATTGCAAGGTGCTTTAAAATCCTTGATGAAAGATGTTTTAAAAATAAAAAAATATTGATTTGTTTTGTGTTCAGTGGAGTTTGACATTAACTTTTTTTGCTTTGCTGTTGGACACCTGCAGGATTCTAGAATCCGTGTTTGCCAATTACTGCTATCCAGCCAAAAGGGAAGACTTCCAACGTTGTTTGCAACCCAGCAAGCAAACTATTTTATTTTTAAATATCTCAACAACAGAATTGTAAATTTTTAAAGAAATAGGGTACGTCTATACTTACCTCCGGGTTCAGCGGTAAGCAATCGATCCCGGAAGTGCTCGCCATCGACGCCGATACTCCTGCTCCGCGAGAGGAGTATGCGGAGTCGACGGGGGAGCCTGCCTGCTACGTGTGGACCCGCGGTAAGTATTTTGTAGTTCGAATTAAGGTACTTCAACTTCAGCTACGTTATTCACGTAGCTGAAGTTGCGTATCTTAGTTCGAACTGGGGGGTTAGTGTGGATCAGCCCATATAAAGCATAGAATAGCCTTGAAAAATTGTACTCATCCATTTGCCTGGTGGCATTAAATCCTTCTCGCCCCTGCCAACAGACAAATGTATGATTACAATTTTTTGCACTTTCATTATGATCAGAGCTTGGGAAACCCACATGCCCATAGCAAGTAGGACTCTTTCCCAAAAGCTTCTGCAGAACCTATGCCTTCAACTTTTTTAAAATTACATTTCTATCCCTTACAGTTATGAAGGCACTCTTCCAAACATGAGCTGAGTACAAGCTGATATCAAGCTGCCATCCAAAGTCAGCAGATAAGCAAGCTGCAACAGAGTGAAAAAATGAGCATTTTTCATCATTGTTATTTGGAACCGTGAAGGCAAAAGTAATAATGACAAAAAACTGAGCAATTTCACTCTGCTGGTACTAAGGAAAGCTAGGAGTTGTAGGAGAGGCACTGGAGTTATAACTGTCTCAAACAGCAGATGCTGGGGAAGGGTAAGGAAGAATCTCACCCTCAGCACAGCAACTTGCAGGCAACTAGTTAAGGGTAAAGTAGTGGAGACCCTCCCTACACCCTCACAGAACACAAGAGACTGAGTGGGGGAGAGAGAAAGCTCCTTCTTCCTTACAGCAGCAAGAGGAGGCTGGGGTGGGGATGGGGGCTTCAAATTTATCAGACACCTCCTACTCAAAGGCTGATACAGAAGCAAAGTCCCTCATGGGAATCCTTGCATCCTGAGGTTGATTTGTCCCCTGGATATTGCCCCTGGACAGTGGACATCCCCACCATACAGCATGCATATCAAAAGGTTTGGCCAACTGCTTGCTTTATAGGGTTTTGCCCCACTTACATTTTTCATCATCTCCTCCTCCTCTTGGACCAACCTTTCTCCCCCCCCTCCCCCCATGTAAATGGGAGTTTGAAAACAACCCAATTTATAAATGTCTTGATTACATCTTCCTCTTCCACACACACGTTGTCACCACAACCACTGTCAAATTGCAGTGTAATTTCCTGCTAAGTCTCTGGACCTTTATTTAAATTACATTATACTAACCACATTGTGGTCCTCAGAAAATTTCTCCTGAACTAAGAAAGACGGATTAGTATTTGTCAATGCTTCAGCAGCTTTTATCACTTACTGCAGCACCATTGGATGCATCTCATCTGAGCCATCCCCCGTACCCCCACTTCCATATATCCTTTTAATACAATAGGTTGTTACATCTATACCTCCTGCTTCACCTCCCATGACATATTTGGTTTAGGAATTGAATAACTTTCTTATTTTGTAAAAGCAGATACAAAATGACTGAAAGCTCAAGAGCTTGTCTCTCTCACCAACAAAAATTGGTCCAATAGAAGATATTACCTCATCCACCTTGTGTCTCTGATAAAACATGTGTTCAAATTTGATCTCCTGTGTCTTTGGCCAGATATTAAAGGACTTGTAACATTCCCTTCGCCTTTATTACCCATTCTTAACTGCAACAACCAAGACAACTAAGAAAAAAATCTTTAGACTAACAATTATGGATATTAAATCACTTGTTCTGGAAAATTTAGATCAACTTTAATTCATTTATTTTATCATGAATTACACTGAACAATTGTAATTCAAGGATATGATCAAAATTCTTAGTCCAGAACTCTAACATTCCACAACTATTATAAATTCTTATAGTCAACATGTCTTTATGGCAACTTCAGTGCACCCAAGCTCTTACTGGGAAGGAACATTTTAACTTTGAAAAGGAGAGAAGATTATTAAGATCTGATACTGACGCCCTCTGGAGCCTGCCACAACTCATTTAACCTCTACACTTCAGTTGACCCTTCTGTCAAATAGTAATAGTACTTAGTTACCTAAACCAAGGGGTCATGAAGATAAGTTAATACTGATGACAAGAGCTATGTAAGTGCCAAATACTATTATTAATAATTGTCTTCTTAGTGCCACATGACCAGAGGTGCACACAAATTATTGACTGTTTACTTGTAGTACACCACTGCATTTTCATTTTTAATTAGCATTCCTATCTATGACACTCACTCAGGTAACAAATTTTGGCTTCAAGATCCACTAAAATCCATTTTAAGCAATTTCACTAACTTCTAAAATTCCTGATAACCAAAAATAGTTCTAAAGCAAAGCATTAAGAATCTTTGACTGTTAAATTAAATGTTCTGAGTTATTTAAGGTCAGTTTTCACAAAATGTCTAATTCAGCTTAATTCCATTTATCACACCCTCTCCCGTGCTTTTACTTCTGAAGGCATTAGTTGTTGGCACTTTCACAGTTAATTGCCATTATTGTATCCTGTTGCACATAAGTTACTTTTCTAGAGGACATATTTGGACAACAATTGATTCCAATTAATTTTCTCCAAATGTTCATCAAGTCACCCTCTTTACAGTTCAATCATTTATGCTGAAAAGTAACAACTGCATCAGGACATCATGTTTCAAATATTATGATACACTACTGTACTTTATCACAAATTTTTATTTGAATTAAAAATGTAAACCTCCAATCTCTACATTCATAACAGTCCACGTCATTGGTTCCCATCAACATGTAAAACAGTGGTTCTCAAACTTTTGTACTGATGACCCCTTTCACACAGCAAGCCTCTGAGTGCGACCCCCTTATAAATTAAAGAAACACTTTTTAATATATTTAACATCATTATAAATGCTGGAGGAAAAGCGGGGTTTGGGTGGAGGCTGGCAGCTCACAACCCCCAGTTTGAGAACCCCTGATGTAAAAGAAAGCTGTTTACTAAGAGGCCAGCTACCATGGTGATTCTGCAATTTAGTATCCGGGTCAAGGTCAAAGCACTTAAAACCCCTGAACTGATTCTCTTTAAAAAGGTTCTCTTACCTGCATACATATTTTGAGGGATATCAACAGGACATGGAACTAGTTAGACTTCAGTTTCTCTTTTAGTCTTTCATCTCACTCAGCACTGCCTTTTGCCATTGTAGAACATTTTGCATCTGCCCACCGACAGTGTCCCATATTACTTCCTATTGCTTCTAGCCTCTCTACCAACTTTATGTCCTGGAATTTTCAGGTCAGACAAAAAATAACTCTAGTGCAAGTTTATTTTATTTAGTAAAGTAACTGTTTCCTAAATGCCTTGTTTCTGCATGGTTCAGCAAGAAACAGAATTGGTTCCCGAACAACATTCCTGCCAACTTACAGCCAATTGAACATTTATTGATCTCCTCTACATTCCTCCTTACTCTATCCACCGGTTACACAAAAATTACACAATATTTCGTGCAAACTGTCTGCTCCTGTGTTGTTCAAGTACAACACATCATTACTCTAGCTATATTTAATATGCTCCTCTTTCACCTAAATCCCACACTTTCTATTGAACTTTATATAGAAAGCCAATTATTTAGCACTATAAGTCTGAACATACAAGTTTTAATGTCTAACTGGTAGTAAACACAAAAAAACTACTTTACAAACTTTTGCACTTCACAATCAAGAACTATCCAAACTAAAGCCTAAAAATCTTCACCATTTTCCTAAAGCAATATTGCACATGTGGGCAGGAAATCCAAAACTGCCATCTGACACAATCAATTAATTTTCTTCTTTGTTTAGTTAATTTCAGATCCTAGAAAAGAAAGGAGTACATCACTAGCTGTTTCCTTGCAGGAAAAGTATCTTCAATTACATCCTCCTGACACATAAAATGCTTTTAAAAGAGATGCTCACAACTCAAACAAAACAGAGATCCTGACAGCGAAATTTTGCGTTTCAAAAAATTAAGACACCCATTGAAAATTGTCTGCAAACAATCCCACTAATTTAATAAACAACTAATCTGTTTTCCTTTGCGAGGAAAGATCTACTGGGAAGGAGATGGGGGTGGGGAGGAAATGGGCAGGGAAAGAGAAGAAAAAGAAATTGAGGTAGGAGTTGGGACTACTTTAGATTTTCAAAAAAAGAAGCTGAACACTTTTGAAGGATGGTAGCAATTTGTAAGTACTTCAATTAACTTAAAGTTAACATTTTTCAAAAAATTTAACTGCTAGTTAAATTAACCAAAGTGAATCGAACCATGAAGTTATTTGATGAAATTATGTATAATAATTTCAAATGTGCTATGCACTTCTTCAAAGAGATTTAATATGGGTTTCATGTCTTAATTCAATTTTTTCATTTTTCTGCAGAGAACTGGTAATAAATATGTGGGAATCTAAACAAAAAGAGGACTTGCAAAACTGCAGAAACAAAAATCCATGTTGGCTGATTAACAAGTTTTATTTTCTCTAGCAATGCAAAAGGTGAAAGCTACTTCAGAGAGTATGTTTAACAGAAAATCTTTGGGTGACTTACAGAGGGCTATGAAGCAAGCAGACCTATCTCACGCATTTGGATGGAGATTCCTTCATTCTGCATTCATTTTAAGACCATTTTTAAAGTTTGTCCTTATTTTATTTGGGCACCCTTGACAATTTTTGTAAAATACAGTAAAAAAGAGACCTCTTAATTACCCCAACATCAAATCAATTCATCCAGCAACAACATTAGCTAAATATTAACCTCCCCAGAAAATTTCCCGAGAGTATTATACCATCAATACCCAACTCTACCCCTCACCTACATCTCCTTATGGATGAGGGAGAAGTGGGCCTTGCAGCACACCTTGAAGACTGACAGACCAAGTGGGAAAGCAACAACTCAAGTTTGAGAGTCCCAAAGGCCATGGGGTCTTAACAGAATGCGCTGTTACCCACCCTTCTCTCACATCAGTGGGGTTGCACTTCAGACACCTGTGCTTACTACAAATCCAACAATATTTCCTTTAGACAAGTAGGTGCTAACCCATTATAAATCAAAAACAAAATCTTAAAATCAACCCAGAAATCAATGGGCAGTCAGAGAGGCTTGTAGAGCACAGGTTCAATATCCATGCAGAAGGAAACATCATTTAAGCGTGTCACCAAATTCTGTACCAGCTGAAGTTTCTGAATAGATTTAACATGCAATCCTATGTAGAACGTATTGCAGTACCTAATCTTGAGGTGACAGAGACACGGATGAAAATTACAATATGTAGTCACAAGAATGGGCACAACCTCCTAGCTGTCCATAGATCAAAAACAGCTGACCAGTTTGTAGCTGCTACCTGATGTTTGCACATGCTAAACAAGAGGGGTGACAAATTAGAACTCTAAGCAACCGAACAGGAAAGTGCCCTGAGAGAGGAACAGCAATCACCCAGAGTGCTCTGTAAAGTAAGAGCAGAGCCACCTGATCAGCCCCATTCACCAATATTATTGTACACAAACATGTCAGCACCCTCTGGATGAGAACAGGTGTCTCATGCACAAATCTGCTTCTCAGACATTTATCATCTTAGCTTTTCTAAAAATCTCAATTTATTCACGTTCTTAGTTGTTTTAATCTGACAGCCCTGAATATGAAAGTAAGGCTTACCCAGCTAGCACCTCTGGCAGGGCCCCCATCTTAATGGAATCTGCTGTATGCGGAGGGGCGATAGCAGCAGTTTCAACCCAGGACTCCCCACAGCCTCTATCCCCCCTTCCCTTAAAGCCCCCCCCCCCCTTCATCCATATTCACTCCTCATTTTCTAGGCCTGCTGGCTCAAGGCTCAATCCTTCCCTCTAGCCTTGACTAGAGACACCCATCCTAAACAGGGAAGATAGAGGCCTCTTATCACCAGCTACCCCCTTCATCCCTAGCACCTGAACAGCGAGGGTTGCCCCCTGAGGGCATCCCCACCTCAGACAGCCCTGTCCCCCAGGCCTGCAAACAGACAGATTTCTCCCCCGATGATGCACACAAGGGACACCGTCCTCAGTGTCCGGCCCTACACACCCACCATTGTGAGCCCGGCAGGGAGGGGGCCATCCTTCAGGCAGGTGACAAAGCGGATGTTGGGGATGGAGGAAGCTCCCCTCCCCGGGGGCCTGCAGGCGGAGCAGGGGGGCTTCCCCCCCTTTGCCCTGCCCTCCCCTCGGGCCTGCGAGCTGCGCAAGGAGGCTTCCCCCCTTTGCCCTCCTCTCCCCTCTCCTGGGGCCTGCAGGCTGGGCTGAGGGGCTCCCCCATTCTCCCCTGCCCTGCCCTGCCTTGGGAGACCCAGCAGCTGGGCTGAGGGGCTCTCCCGGGCACTCACTTGATCCTGGATCCCATGGTCTCTGGGGGGCCGCATGGGCCCGGGCCGGGGGTGGAGGGGCTCGGTGGGCTGTGCTCTCTCCTCCGCCTGCCCCTCAGACTCACTCCATCCCAGCCAGCGCCAGGGTCGCCCAGGCAGAGTCACAGCGCGGCGCAAAGGCTGCTGGGAGCTGTAGTACGGCCTCGGCCCGGCCCGACGAGGCAGCGCGAGGACTTGACTTCCTGGCTCGCCGCCGCGCCTGGGTTGTCATGGCAACGCAGAGCAAGCGCGTGCACATCGTTCAACCGAATTCGACGTTTCCTGAGGGGAAAGAGGAACCTGACCCCCCGCCCCATACACTTAAACAGGGGGCGGCCCCCTCAGAGCGTCCTGCCAAAGACACTCATAAAGAGGGACCGGGTTCCCCCTGCAAGACACCTCATAACCGGACCTACTTCCCCATACTCCATAGACGGGGTCAGGACCACCACCACCACCTCTCGGCTCCAGGCAGAGACCCTCCCCTAGAGCAGTTTCTCAACCTTTGTGATACCAGGGACTGGCTTGCAGCCTTCCTAAACTGTTGCCAGGGAAATCTCAGGGACTGGATCAGGTTCACAGACCAGTCTTTGAGAAACACTGCCCTAGAGCATCCCATAAACAGAAGCTGGGTTCCTCTTCTAGCACACCTTGTAAACATTGGCTGGGACCCCCAAACAGCCTGTAAACGGGACCCGAACACTCCCTGAAATACCCCACAAGAAGGAGTCAGGCCCACAAATGTCTTGTAAATGTGGTTGAGTCCCTCCATAACACAACATAAATAGGGGCTGAGATCCCCATCTTAAAGACCCTGTAAATGAGGGCCAGGACCTGTCCCGTAAATAGGGGCTTGGCCCTCCCCAGTAGACTGTACTTCCTATACATAGGGATTGAACCTTCCTCTCAAAACAGACTCATCATCTCATAAATAAGGATTGATGAATTCCCCCAGCCTCCAATAGATACAAAATACCCCCCAAGTACAGGGACTGGAAAAACCTATCCCAAGAAGCAACACTGGTTTTGGAAACAGGATAGCGTTTCCAAGGAGAAAGAAATTGTGAGCAGGGATTCCCATTGAACCAAAATGCAAAAAATTGCAGAGGAAGTTGCAGAAATCAAAGGTGTCCAAGAGGCAATATAAGCAGGCCAGAAGGAATAACAAGACCTGAGGAAGAAAATAAAATAGGATCTGGAGGTTTTTTAGAAGGAAGTGAAGGCAGAGATGAGATCCATTCTGCTGGATCAAAAATTACAAAGGGTCTGGACAGATTTTGAAACCCATCTACAGCATGCCCAGTCAAGACTGGCAAACAGGATAAAAGAAGTGATGGGCAACTTGATTACTGTGGACTAAATACATTTCCAGAATAATGGGAAATACCCAGAAAGCTCTGGCCAACTTGGAACTTGCTAGAGTAAGAGATGAGCTGCAGCAAGGAATTAAAGAGCTAAAATTAGCTAGAGAAGAAACTCCAAGGGTTGCAGACCATTGTGGAAACCAACTGCTGGGATGAGGAATCACGCGAGCCAGAGCACTTGTCCAATATAGGACATTTACAAACTTTTCAACCCCATTTGTACACCAAGGTAGCCCAGCTAGGAGGGATCAGACAGTCCCAGTTCAGGTAATACAAAAGTCAACACAAAAAATACAATAGTGACCATTGAAGGGAAAACTTCGTGGGAGGCTTATTGGGCTAACTTTAACATCATATCTCAAATAAATGAAGGGGGAGATGAAGAGAGGGGTGTTTTTAATACCTAACTTGAGTGCACCAGATCTGATGATGCTCCAGAAAAGGACTGAGTTATCAAGAGCTGTCAGAAGCAATTTGGAGCCAGCCATCAACCTAATCTGGCCAGGACTAGGAGGAGGAGGGAAGAAGAGATCCCACCTTAACTGGCAGAGAGCCATATGAGATTGTTGTCTGGCAAAGCTAAATACTACTGGGGGACAAACTGGAAATGGCCCATTTTATTGATGCTTAACTTGACATGCTCTTGCTAATTAAGATCACCAAAAGGAAACCGAGGACACTGTTTAGTGGTGATACTTGCTACAGCACTGAAGTCCTTCCAAGCAACGGCCAAGCAGAAAAGAAAGCAGTTGCTAGTGAGAATGACAGAACCTCTCTGACATGAGCCCTGTAAGTACAATCTGTATTTAACATGCATGATGAAAAAGAGGATTTTAATTTGAGTCATGACATTTTGAACAATTAGGCCTGCTTTACACTTGAAAGTTTTACCAGAATAACTATTTCAGTTAGGATTGTGATTTTTTTACTGAAATCATTATACTGATAAAGGCTCTAGTGTGGACACAGTTATACTGGTATAAAGGTAACTTATACTGACTTAGTTATACCCCTTCCTGTACAAGAATAGATATGCTGGCATAAGGAACTTGTATCTGACTGCATACACACCAGGGGGATTTGTACTGCTTTAACTATACCAGAACTATATTAGTGAGCTATACCAGTATAGGTAAACAGATACAACTTTTGTGTATAGACAAGCCCTTATAAAAATTGTTAACAGAGATTGACAATAACAAAAAATAAAGGAAATAATTTTCATAAATGCTGGTACTGTGAAAAAGATTTGCTCCCAAAAAGGAGTGTTATAAATGCAAGCCAGGACAGAGTGTCATAAATTTGTATGGAAAGTTCCTCACCCATTTTGAGAAAACGGGCTGACACCAAGCTGAAGGGGCAAAGGTTGGTGATACAAGGTGTAGCCTCACAAGTTTTTTTTTTTTTTTGGAAGGGGGGTTGTTTTTTGCTTTTTTTTTTTAGATCTGGTCAGTTGAATAGCAGTAATAAGTATAGGACTATTGAAGAGAGTAATAGAAAATGTGCAATGTTCAGGAATTGTGGACACTGGCTCAAATGTAACAGTTATTAAACTAGATATTCTAAAAATGCTAGAAGACCCTGAATAAACAGCCATATTGGTCTTAAATGGAGACAATGACTGAAGAACATGCACTCATCCAAAAAATGGGGAAAATTAGGTTTAAAAATTGGACCTCAAGACCTGGAGCAAGAGGTCTGGGCAACTGAGATAATGGATGGGGTCATAATGGCTAATAACTATGTAATAAATTCCAGGAAAGGTGTTGTCATAGGATAGCACTGACCCTTTAAGAGGGAAGAGGCCAGTGCATTTGTGATTGATCACTTGACCCACAATTAGGCTTAAAAAAGCGTGCTGGGGCCTTAGAGGGAGAGGCCTTTGAAGGAAATCATGAGGAGTAGATCAGAGTAGCCTGACAACAGAGTCAAAGAGGACAGGTGAAAACTGCCTGAGGAGGAGAGCAGAGACCTAGGGAGAAAAGCTACTACACAGATCCAATGAGAGGAGCAAAAGGTTGATAGTGAGAACTATAAGCACGTTGAGTCCTGCACATTGCCTAGAGTCACAGTCCTGTTTAGCAGGATACAATTAATGGCCCTGCACACTTGCATGACAACAGCTGCCACTGTGGATTTTATAATTCCAAAGATGATGTTGCAAGCGTCCACAGTGTAACCACTACTCCTCTGCTATCAGTGCAGCTCTCATTCTGGTTCCTATGCATTTAAGGGCTGGCGTGAGCTCAGCACATCGATCCAAGAATGTGGCTTTTGACATCTGAAAGTTCTGCAGATGCTGTTTATCATCCCAAACCTGCATTACGATGCAATCCCACCAGTCAGTGTTTGTTTCTTAGGCCCAGAAGAGGCACTCCACTATCTGCAGCTGCTCTGTGAACATCAGCGACACAACCTTGAATTGGTTTTCATTATGTCCCTTAGCAATCTGTTCTCAAAGAAATTGTCATGTCCCATGTTGTTGCAGTGCTTTCTGCAGCTCTACGAATCCTGGAGAATCATTCATCCTGTGTTTGCAATGTTCATGACAATACTGCAGAACTGTGCATGCTCCATGCTTCTGTCAGAGAAGGCAGACAAGAAGAAGTGCTGCACCAGTTTATGAGATTTAAAAAAAAGCCAATTTTTAAAAAATTGTGAGATAGGAATGGCATTATGGGATGGAAAAAGTACTATGATGGAAACTTGACCCCTAGCTTCCAGAGTATGACTCATTTCTACCTCACAGCATATTACAAAAATCCCCCAAAAGGCATTGCGCCAAAGAGTGACACAAGCACTCCTGGTAAGTACACGAAGCACGGATGCAAGCAGACAAATGTGCATTTAGTATATTGCATGAGCAATATACTAATAGCAACAGCTTTATGCTGACATAACCTGTGTTGTCCACAGATTGTAGTGTAGATGTGACCTTAGAATCAGGCTTTAAACAGAAAATTGGTCTTAATTTTAACTGTAGCAGAGCTGGCTCCCTACTATAATGTCCATCAGGCCATCACTAATAAGTTGTACATCTGGTGATTTCTTTACACTACATGAGATTATGGGAAGGGGAAAGTAGTATCATATACTGTAATGCAAATACCAGGTCAATAGACGCTTTGCCTCTGAAGTCAAGGAAAGAAAGCACAATGTTATAAACTAGTTTTTGAGCATGCAGTAGAAGGAAAGGAACAGACAGAGCCACACACACAATTTAAGTGTATAAAATAATCAGTCTAAAATGGATGGAATGATTTCAGGTTTAAGTAGGTTCTGATTGTAAACATAGTTCTGACATGTGAATTGCAAGTAGAGAAATCATGTTTCAATATTTAAATAAGCAACATAACAAAAAAGGGTCACAAATAGGGAGTGGCAACTCAATATATTTGCCAGGACGAATGAACTTTGTTTTATTTGTATAAAGAATGATTCTGTTATGGATGTATGCAAGAGTGTGGCTGACTTCTTCTGTTGACTCACTTTGTTAGCAACACTTCAGATATTAATTGAGCCCTTACGTTGGCTGTGTCTACATTGAGCTTTTCTTTAAAATCCCCCACAGTGGTAGCAACAGAAAAAGTTGCAATGTAGACCAGCTGCTAGCATTTTGACCACCATGTCATCTAACTCGGCCAAGAGCAGAACTAGTGCCTGTCCAAAAGACAAGGCAACCCAAAAGATTATGAAAAAACAGAAGTGCGGAAATATTTTCTCTCCATATGCCTAATATTCACTTGTGTTCCATACTGTAGAGCATCACTTTTTTCACCTCACCTGGTTTATTTATGTAAACAAGCTGCTCATTAAATAACACAAATTGCATTTTCTCTAATTCTGTTGACAGCATTAGTGTCTATAGCCAGCACACTAGTTTGGTGGTAATTGTATTATGTTTGTGGTGCAGTGGATACAGTGGAGCCCCTCAGGAAAGGGAAGGGTTTAACCACACAACACAACTGGTACAGCAATGCCTGCTGGCATATTCATAGACCAGCATTGTCACTGTCTCAGAATAGATGAGCTGATTAACTGTGAATAATCTTCCCAGTAGAGATGAGCCATTTAACAGCAAACGAAAGGGCAGCAGAAGGGGACCTTTACGGAGAAAAAAATAATCCAGGAATTAAAGGATGTGTGAAAGCCCCAGGATACTACCCAGCCTATCCGAAAAGGCTCAGTTCACTGCCTCGAGAGGTACGGACCCTATATTGTATGCTCTGGGTCAGATTTGGATGAGTGTTGCAGAACCTATGTTGAGTGCCTGAGGCACTTTTGGCCACAAATACATGAGAAAATAATTACTGCTTCTCTAATTCAGTGACAACCCCTCTGAAGCGTACTCTGACCTGAATTTACTTGGGAAAATGTCTCTGTTACATCTTAGCCGCCTGGAGTGGCAGAAAATGAAATGTTCGACTTTTTGGACCAGCTTTTTCTTTTTCACCATAAAGGCTCTAATTCCGCCATACAAAATCTAGTACTAACTGAATAATATTGAGGACAACTCACATGTATAAATGCCTCCAAATATATCAGTAGCTGAAGTATGGTGCAAACATCCACCAGAGTGTGCAAACTTATCCAAAGCTTATCAGAAATATTCAAACTTATTGGATCTGCAAAACTGGACTGGGCATCTGGCAAAAAAAATTCTTGTCTCTTTCTTCCCTGTTTCTTGGATGCAGTAATGTAAAATTCTGTGGTTTAATTTAACAAAATCTATTTTGTCCAGGGTGCAACTTGTCTAAATCTCATCTGAGATTTTGAGATAAACTTAACCATAAATCACAACTTCGTCCATACTATCCAGATTACTATGACTTCTGTGATCATTTTGATTAGATTGTATGGTTATACACTATATAACAATATTGTATTGTTAACTGTAAAGTAAGTCTCACTTGCTCTAGCTCTCTCTTTAACACAGACATGGACACATATGCACATACCTACTCTTTTCCTGCCAAACTGGCAGATATCTTTCAACATCCGATTTCTGTCAAATGCAAGTTGTTGTATCATCCTCAAACTTGGAAATCTCTTTACCACATGATATGCCTCACTATTTATGGATTTGCTCATTGGCCCATCTAGCGCTCTATACTGCCTCCAAGAGTGACTTGTACCTGATGCTTCAGAAAAAGAAAAACCTTTTCACAATGCCCCAAAACTATTGTACATTTGGTGTTGTGGATTGTTTACCATTGGAGAGATCAGTTGACATCCTGAAACATGAGAGTTGATTATCTCAGCATCTGTAACTATAGAATTTGATAGGAATTGGGTAATACATACTTGTTTTCTGTTATAGGTGAAGAAACAATCATCTATAATTTGAGCACATTGAAATGTTGCAAATATATTTTGGGGAGTACAGAAGAAGGTACAGCAGTCAAAATGAGAGATGAGGATATAAACAAATTTTTTGCATAGGAATAATCAAGATAGCACCAGGTACAGATCCACAATGAGAAGAAGATTTACAGATCTGGGAGATATGGAGGAGCAAGGGTGAATATTAGGCATCAAACAGATAGAGAGAGATTATGTGATTTTTGGGTGAAGGCTCTTCTCATTGAGTTCAAGGATATCGGCTTTGGATACATTGAGCCAAAAGATGTTATGGTGAAGCCAAGGAGTACCTAATTTATTACTTCAGAATGTGAAACTCTAATCTACATAAATAACTTTGTCAAATGCTTTACAGATGTAAATTTATTATTCTTTTTCTATGTCAATGTTAGTATTTTTCAGGAAGAATAAATAATCTACTGTTTTCCTCTAGATCCCTTAACCACCTTGCCTCCCTATGGTCATGCAGAATGTCAAGGAAAAGCAAACAGATATGAGCTTCTATTCAAACACATGATGTACCATTCAAAATAATAGATATCTCTGAAGTAATGGCTTTGGGACTGCAGCAGCATAAAACAATTAATATGTTTTCCAATATCAGTGAAATTTAAAATGAAATTATATTCATATAAATGATAGAGATGGTTCCATTGTACAGATGCTAACTTTAGCATGAGAAAATAGTGTATTTCACTGCACAAACAGAGCTTTAAAAATGCTTCTTTAACATCATTATCAGTTGGGCAATAGAGTGTTAACTGCACAGCTTTTTTATTTTTCTTGGAATATAATACTGTACTATACAACATTATTTAGTATTAGAGTTAAACTTGTATTTAATAACTAAGGGCCCATTTCTGCAAAGAGCTAAGCACCTCCTGTGAGGTGTTGAGCACACAAAACTCCCATGAACTCTTCAGTAGGAATTGTGGCCACCTAGCACTTTGCAGGATCAGGCTCTTAAGCCTCTGAGATAGAGAAGTACTAAGCAGCAGTTCAGCAGAAAAGGACCTGGGGATTACAGTGGATGAGAAGCTGGATATGAGTCAGCAGTGTGCCCTTGTTGCCAAGAAGGCTAACGGCATATTGGGCTGCATTAGTAGGAGCATTGCCAGCAGATCGAGGGAAGTGATTATTCCCCTCTATTTGGCACTGGTGAGGCCACATCTGGAGTATTGCATCCAGTTTTGGGCCTGCCACTACAGAAAGGATGTGGACAAATTGGAGAGAGTGCAGCGGAGGGCAACAAAAATGATCAGGGGGCTGGGGCACATGACTTACGAGGAGAGGCTGAGGGAACTGGGCTTGTTTAGTCTGCAAAAGGGAAGAGTGAGGGGGGATTTGATAGCAGCCTTCAACTACCTGAAGGGGGGTTCCAAAGAGGATGGAGCTTGGCTGTTCTCAGTGGTGGCAGATGACAGAACAAGGAGCAATGGTCTCAAGTTGCTTTGGGGGAGGTTTAGGTTGGATATTAAGAAACACTATTTCACTAGGAGGGTGGTGAAGCACTGGAATGGGTTACCTAGGGAGCTGGTGGAATCTCCATCCTTAGAGGTTTTTAAGGTCCGGCTTGACAAAGCCCTGGCTGGGATGATTTAGTTGGTATTGGTCCTGCTTTGAGTTGGACTAGATGACCTCCTGAGGTCTTTTCCAACCCTAATCTTCTATGATTCTGTGATTATACAACCCATTTTAGAGGTGTGCAAATCGAAGCACAGAAAGGTTAAGGCCCACATTTTCAAAAGTGACATCTAAGTTTAGGTGTCCAATTTAGACATTAAAGGTTACATTTTCAAAAGTGGCCACATATTTTAGGTGTCCAATTTGAGACACCTTGGACTGACTGTCAAAGGAGTTGCACACGAGCAGTTCTCATTAATTTCAGCTGGAGCTACAATTGCTCAGGACCTCTGAAAGTCAGGTTTTAAGTACCTTAAGTTAGACTCCGAAATTGAGGGACTCAGACTTAACACTTTTGAAAATTTAAACCTTATCACTTAAGAGTTTTGCATTTGGCATTAATAGGGTTAAAGTATGGAGATTCTCCACTAACTCAGTGAGCTCCAGTTGATTTAAAAAAATGGGTAAAAGGCTATCATTCTGAATAGCAATTAATCTTGCACTTTCATGTCACAGTATATGGGGCATACAGTTGGTAAAAGATCTTTAGATTTTAAGGTTTGCTATTCTTAACCTAAATAAGCTGTCCAGAGCAGACACGAAGAGCACAGAAAAACTGTTATGTTAGAAGTGGAAAACATGATAGAAAAAGAGTGCACATTGTAGAGGGGAAGGATGCTCTTATGGTTAAGGCACAAGACTAGAAGTCAGAGGATCTTGGTTCTGCCACTGACTCATGGTGTGACTGTGGACAAGTCAGGCCCAAATTTCTAAAAGAGGCCTCTGATTTTGGATGCCTCAATTTTTTGAGTACACAACTTGACACTTAATGGGCCTGATTTTCAGAGGAGTTGATCACCTGCAGCAGCTCACACGGATTTTAATTTGTATTGCTGGTGCTCAGCATCTCAGAAAATCAGGCCCTAAGCCATTATAATAGAATTAGTACTAAAAACCTTTAAGCTACAGTAGCATCCAGTTTGAAAATTCAGTATAAATCTCAGCAAAATAACAGATTTATTTGGAATCTAAAGTGTAGGGAGTATCTCTTACATATGCTGAAATCATATAGTCCAAGATGGGCAATCATCTTGTCAGAGCCATACTGCAAGAATCAAACAGAGCCTTATGAGACTATATAGTCAGCAATACCAAGCATAACCTTGCAATGAAAGGGAGAGTTCTTTTCTGACTTAAAGTAGATTTCCATCTTAGGAAATTCCGCAACACATTTGTTTCTAGGGAAGGCTTACAGTTTCCCTTGCTAATAGACACCTCTCCATGCTAGGAAGCACAAGGTGTGGTGAGTGCCTAGTCCTGCTCCTTTTGAAATCACTGGCAAAACTCCCATTGAATTCAGTGAGAGCAGAATCAAGCCTGGATGTATAGCACCAAGGGGATTAAGGGTCCTGCTGTGAACAAAAGGAAAGAGAAAGGGGAAATGAAAGTTTCTTCTAGAATACAGACCTATTTCTTCACTCGCAAAACAATACTCTAAGTGCTACCTAAACCAGTGTCACCAAACAGCAGTCAAAATGAAAGACCTGGGGATTAAAACAAAAAAGAAAGCCAAAAATATCTGTCAGATAAAAGACAGCTTCCTTCTCAATCACAAAGTAACACTGATATTTGTATAATATCCCAAACCCAGATCACCTTCCCACAGAAATACTTGCAGGAGTGGAGGAGGAAATCCCTGTAAGGCTCCCCTTTATAGAGTTTTCCTGGGGTCATGCTATCACCATTATTATGTATTTCTATTATGGTAGTACCTAAGAACCTCTGCAAAGAACCCTGTTCTTATAGGCACTGTAGAGATAAGTAATAAAAAAGATTCACTTTTTCTGAGACCTTTTGGGCTAGGGAGGTAGGTTTTGTATCATTACAGAATGATCAGTGTTGTTCTCCTAAGCACCTGTGAGCTCTGAGTCAGGTTAGATTGATTTTGAACTTTACAACATGAGCCCATCTCTAATTTCTATTAAATCACCACGTTCAGATTGGACAAATACATCTGATATACCTTCCTGCAGGGAGCACAGTTCTTGTCTAGTCATACGCTGACTCAGATTGAAAACAGCACCATTTACTGATTTATTTGTTATTTTTATTATGAAAAAGTATTGAGATCTCCATTTTAATAAAGTAGTATTTACTACTTAGAAATCCTAGTTTACCCAATGGATTTATTGTGAGATATTTTCAAAGAAGCCCATTACTGTGATTTACAATTGTTCCTCTGGTTAACAGTATACCTTTGAATGTCATTGTATGGCTGGATAGTGTCAAGAAACCTTTGTACATCTCCTAATATAAGAATTAGGCTGGCCATCTCCCAATCCACAGCCATCCTTATTTCTAAGTTAAGCATTTATTTGATTTGATTTTAGTCATTTATGTCTCTCTGTCATCTAAAGAGATAGGTGTACCATGTGCAATGTATAATATATTTAATTTCACTTAATCTGAAATCTGTTGAAGTGGTTAGCATGAGAGATTGGAAGTCAAGATTCCTGAACTGAATTTATAGCTCTGCTACTGAATTGCTGTGTGACTCTGGAAAAAATCTCTAAGGCCCCTTGAAGTCAATATGAATCTTTCTGTGACTTCAATGGGCTTTGGATCAGGCCTTTGGCTCAAAGGAAATGGGAACTGTAGCTACTGAGCACCTCTGTGAATCAGACCGTGACTGTTTCAGTTGAGGCATTGAGAAATGGAAGCACCCAAAATTAGTGGACACTTTTGAAATCTGGGCCTTAACTTTTCTTTATGCCAATTTCTCTGTCTATAAAATGGGGCTAGAAATATTTACCTACTTAACAGAGGTGTTGTGAGGCTTAATCGATGAATGTTTGTAACTTATCCTCAGATGATAGGGCCAATTATTATTGTTGATTTTTCCCATTGTCTCCCATTTTTATTTCTGCTCTTTTTTTACATAATTATTTTTCATGGCAAACTTTGTTTCCTATTAAATGGTAGCGTTCTCTCTTGCAGATGAAATTTGTTTAATGTTGATATTCCATTGACCACATTTTGCTATTCTCCTCAGACTGTGAACCTCACAGAAATACTTCTGGTCTCAGTTATGAAATCACTACTCATTGATACCATTTTTATAGTATTAGGTCTAGTTTTTCAGTGTGCATAGTATTCTGTGGGATGCCGTCAAATGATATCACGTGGGTGTGTAGACAACTTTTTTTATCTGGGTTGGGGGTTAGTTTCTGTCCCAAACTCAATGTTTCCTTTATTTATTAATGCAATTCCTAATTTTGGGGGGGTTGAGGCCTAAATCCTCCCCAAAATCTAATTTGTCTATGCCCATCGACATACAGCAGTGTAGTGTGGCACTACCTTGCCTCTCAGTGCACCACAAGTTTAACCAAGCATATCTGGCCACCATGAGTTAGCAAACTCCTGGGCTGTAATATTTGCTTTTTAAGTAAATTAATTTTGGGTCAGGGCCGGTGCTACCATTTAGGCAAACTAGGCGGTTGCCTAGGGCGCCAAGATTTGGGGGTGCCAAAAAGTGGTGCCCCCAATTTTTTTACAGCGTTCCTACGCCCCCTCCCCGAGTGTGTGGTCGCCGCTCCACTTCTCCCGCCTCCCAGGCTTGCAGTGCCAATCAGCTGTTTGGCGCTGCAACCCTGGGAGGGGAGGAGAATTAGAGCGGGGGCGGTGTGCTCAGGGAGGAGGCGGAGCAGAGGTGAGCTGGGGTGGGGAGCTGCCGCACGGCTCCCTGGGGGGGAGCCTCAGGGCAGGGGGGTGGAGCTGCCGCAGGGCTGGAGGGGGGCGCAAGGTGGACGTTTCGCCTAGGGCGCGAAACTTCCTTGTACCGGCCCTGTTTTGGGTACACTACTTTGGTACAGCTCCGTCCCAGAAACCTCATTTAGGCCTTGGCTACACTTACCCGCTAGTTCGACAGCTGGAAATCGAACTTCTGGGTTCGACTTATCGCGTCTAGTCTGGACGCGATAAGTCGAACCCGGAAGTGCTCGCCGTCGACTGCGGTACTCCAGCTCGCCGAGAGGAGTACCGCGGAGTCGACGGGGGAGCCTGCCTGCCGCGTGTGGACCAAGGTAAGTTCGAACTAATTCGAACTAAGGTACTTCGAACTTCAGCTACGTTATTCACGTAGCTGAAGTTGCGTACCTTAGTTCGAATTAGGGGTGTAGTGTAGACCTGGCCTTAGAATCATTCTTGCTAGTCCGCATACCCATCCAAGCTGAATGCTACAGTGTGTAGACAGCCTGCCTGACAGGACTTTAGAATCAAGAAGTCTGGTTCCCTGGACTACATCACTAAACTCAGGTACTAGAATACATAAATCCAGACAACAGAATCTCTCTTCTCCTCTCACTCTATAGAGGAAAGTGTATTACTAAAATACTTTCAAATGGGTCTGATTCATATGTGCCTTCTTATGCACCTTATTGGTCTGGATTTAGATATTCAGTTGACTTCTGTTGGATAAATATATATAACACCTTCTACACAGTCACTACCAATTATCAATGTGTTGCCATTTAAATGCTCCATAGACAGTTGTGGATGTTTTTGTTAAAATGTACAAGTTAAATTACATAGAAGTCTTTGAATTGGTAATAAAATACCCTATAATAATTAATGGTGAATCACCCACCAGAAAATGATCATACATGTTACTATAATTCCTAGATTAGGCCTTCCAGGAAATTAACTTGTCAAAGAAGGACCAAAATCCAGGCAATTTGCTTCTCTTGTGAACTCTCTCTCATTTCTGGTTCTGACAAAGATGGATTCATTATTTTGTATGGGCAGATATTGTATAAAGTACATACACAAAGATACAAAACCTTCCCTGTTACATTGCACATCTGAAGAGAAGGGTTACCACATTGTCAGGAGACTTCTTTTTTAAAGATGTTGTTCATTATTGCAAATCTGCTGTCTGCCGCATGCTGTTTTTAAACGACCCAATATCTGTGATTAACTTTTTATTATTATAAAAAACAAAACAAATTTAATTAGAACTTAAATATAAAATAAGCCCCTTTCCTCCCAATTCTGCATAGCAGTGCAGCAATATTATGCATACTTCCTGTATAGTAAATAACCTGTAAATAAGTGGTAAAATATATTTCCTTTTGCAGTGTTTGAAGTACCATACACTGAATGACCTTTTCATGCCCCACTCACAAAGGAGTAAGAAATAACTACTTTTATTTCTAAAACCTATGATTATACCAATAGCTATAACTCAAGTTCACAAAATCCCTTCATATAAATAGCCATGCTGGAGACTCATTCCCCTAAAGAGCACAGGATGATTGACCTGAAATGAACCCTCCGCTTTATAGTGAAAGGAGATCTAAATATGGGGAACATTTCCTAGGGTTACTGTCTCTCAACAGACCACTTCTTCCCCATCTATAGAATCCTTTATTAACAATAACCAGTGGCTTATTTATATGGGGAAGCTAGGAAAATGTCTCCCTCTAAACTCTTTGTTTTCTGGCTCAAATGCACAGTAGCATTTCAGTGAGGAAATACATTTTTCTCCCCTCTTCTCTATTATTTCTGTAGTTTGCATCATCATTTACTTAAAATATTATTAAAATTCCCTATTTGTCCATATCTGCAGCTTCAAGATCTTTAGGCAGCTTCTTTCATCCATGACTTAAATAAATCAACAACTGCAACTATTGTTACCTGTATTGCCAACCCTAAAAATTAAAAAAACATAAGTCAGGCCTCTCCCACCTCCCTGAAGAATCATGAGACTGGCTTAAAATACATGTTCTTTTTTTAAATATTAAATTTTGGTTTATTTTTATTTGCTTGATGGTTTTTAAGCTTTTAGGGTTCATTTTTTTTCAAGTGTTTCTCCATAATCATGAGGATTAGAAACTTACTTTTTAAAATGAAAGCTGAGATTTTTCACATAATCACATGACTCCAAGACTACCAAAAATTAGGCTTGCCAGCCCTCCAGGATTGCCCTGGAGGCTCCTGGAATTAAAAAATATGTCATGTGATGAAACCTCCAGGAATACATCCAACCAAAACTGGCAACCTTACAAAAATTGTGAGAGTTGGCAACACATAATGATTTTAAGAAAAAATACACCTCAATATATACAAAAGTATTTGGTATCAGCCAAAAGAACATATTCTGGACATATGGATAGGGCCCTACCAAATTCACGGCCATGAATAACACATCATGGACTGTGAAATCTGGTCTCCTCCCATGAAATCTGGTCTTTTGTATGCTTTTACGCTATACTATACAAATTTCACGGGGGAGACCAGCGTTTCTCAAATCTGGGGTCGTGACCCAAAAGAGAATTGCAGGGGGGTCACAAGGTTATTTTAGTGGGGGGGGTCATGGTATTGCCACCATTATTACTGTGCTGCCTTCAGAGCTGGGTGGCCGGAGAGCAGCTGCTGCTGACTGAGGGCCAAGCTTTGCAGGTAGCAGTGCAGAAGTAAGGATGGCAATACCATACCATGCCCTCCTTACTCCTGCGCTGAGCTGGCGGTGACTCTGCCGTCAAAGCTGAGTTCCTGGCCAGCAGCCACCACTCTCTAGCTGCCCAGCTCTGAAGGCAGCACCGCCGCCAGCAGCAGCACAGAAATAATGGTAGCAGTACTGCAACCCCCTGACAATAATCTTGCGACCCATCCCCCACAACTCCTTTATATGTCAGGACCCCTACGTTTACAACACCGTGAAATTTCAGATTTAAATAGCTGAAATCATGAACTTTACTATTTTAAAAATCCTATGACCGTGAAATTGACCAAACTGGACTGTGAATTTGGTAGGGCTCAACATATGGATGATTTATATGTTTTCCTTACTCAAAGGGCAACCATGTCCTTTCAGACTAAAGTGGCTTTTATTTTAGATTAAGGAAAACACAACAATAAGAACAAAAGGAAAGTTTTCGTGAAAGAGCACAATATGTGTGTTTTGTCTGTAACAGCCTGCAATGACTCGGAGAATAAAATGGCTGCTATGTCTTCCCTCACAGACAGAATTCTTTGAAACGTAGAGGTACATGGAAAACAAAGGCAGCACAGTTTTATATCTACTTATACCACAAGGTCTATGTGGTATTGCATTTCAGTACTTTTGTGCAGCAATAAGAGAAGCATAAGGACCCTTTTTTAATAGGCTGAAGAATGAGTTGGAGAATAATTCAAGCCAGACCATAACAAATAAACAGCATTTATTGCTCTTCTGGATTACCTCCTCCTGTTCATAAACATGGGAAGCACATCCATGTTTACCCTACTGGATCTTTCTGTGGCATTTGATATTGCAGGTCACCAGATGCTCTTGTTCCACATCCAAAAGGCTGCTGGATTCACACAAACACACTGAAATGGTTTGCGGTCTTCCTTCCATACCAAATCTAGAAGGTGAATCTCAATCTGTTCCTCCAGTCCCAGACCCTCATCAGTGCAGTCCTACAATGCACAGTCCTCTCCCCTGTATCATTCAATAGCTAAACAATCCTGTTGGGAGAGCTGGTGAGACAATGCAGGTTGAAGTGTCTGCAGTATGCAGATCTTGCCCACTTCTACATCTTTTACATCAAACATAAACAGCAGTACCATCTCCCACTTATCACAATGCCTACCTGAAAACAGAATCTGGATGAACAACTGGCTAAAATTGAACCCAGATAAGACTGAGCTAAGCCTGGTGAGAACAGGGAAGTGGTAAGTGCTCTGAAGATCCTTCCTCTTATGTGATATCCCCTACTATCATGAGAGATCATGTGATAACTCAGTCTGCAGTCTTAGTGTCCTTTTGGACTCTTCACATTGCATTTGAATGCATAAATAGCCATGGTGGGCTCAAACTCCTGCTTCCATCTATGACTGGACAGAAAATTGCACCCCATCTTAATGGACACAGACCTGACCACAGCAATCCATGCATCTGTGATCTCCAGGTTTGGTTATTGCAATTTGTTATATCTACAAATAAAGCCACATACCCTGAAAATACTCCACCTGATACAAAAAGCAGCAACCCATCTGTTTAGCAACACAGGTCAGTGTGAGTGCATCATGGTAGTGCTCCATCGTCTGCCCTGGCTACCCATTGAATATGGAATCCAGTTCAAGGTCTCCATTTTATTATTCAAAGCCCTCCATGGGCTTGACTCATGAGTGCCAGAGACCAGACTTTCATAGGAGCTGGACCAAGACCGTAAAACTGACTATCTGAAATTATAAGAATGACTTATTGCTTTCAGAACTAAATGCAAAACTCATCTTTTTTACTTGGTTTTCCCTGAATAATCTTCTCTCTTAGACAGATAAGCACTAAAATAAATAACTGTATTAAAAATAACATAGAAAATTAATCACCCTAGTTCCCAGGCATGTAGGAAAAGAAGTGAGAGAGATTGTTATGGTTTATTACAAAACAATCATTCGTAATCCACTAAATCCCCTTTTTGTCTTATGACTACAGGGATCCTAATGGGCCACTTTACCTTCAGTGGTCCCTTAGAATATGATATGTACGAACTACTTATCCTAAATTTATCTCTTCAATCTTGTATTTAGCTGTGACACTCTGAGTACCTTTCCCAGACCTGAAGAAGAGCTCAGTGTAACTTCAAAGCTTGTCTCTCTCACCAACTGAAGTTGGTCCAATAAAAGATATTATTTCACTCACCTTGTCTCTCTAGAGATTGTTATCATTTCTATTTTTAAAATCCTGGATGGTGCTTAGATACTATGGCAATGGAGCCCTATAAGGATCTAGACAGAGAGACGGACAGATGAATCATCATGAAGAAGATTTTGTTTCTTCTTAGAAGAAAACTGTTGAAAAGATTGCTATTATATAGAGCAGCACTCCTTGCTATATGCGGGACACACATTCATGCACAGGATTCTCTGTTTGCTTATTGCTGTGTGCTTCCGGTTAGTATCTCCCCTGAACTCACTTTTACCCTAGCCTTTTCCAGCTCTGCATCTTTATTATTCTGCAATACTAATTCTTATTTCAGAGTGCCTTCCAGTTATAACGTCACCTAACTTTAACCAGGGCCGGCTCCAGGCACCAGGCAACCAAGCACATACTTGGGGCGGCACCTGGTAAGGGGCGGCCAATCTTGGGGTGGCAGGGGGCAAGGCGGCGCGGCATTCCGCGGAGGGGGGGTGCTCCGGTGGCTCAGCGCGCGGGGGGGGGGGGCCCCGGGGGGCGCGGGGCGGGGGGGGGGGGTTCCGCCGGCTCGGCGGGCGGGGGGGGCTCGGCGGGGTGGCGCTTTTTTTTGCTGCTTGGGGCAGCAAAAAAGTTAGAGCCGGCCCTGACTTTAACCTCCTCAAATGGGCCATCCTAGAGCCCAGAATAGCAGTTTATCTTCAAGTTCCAATATTTCTTTACCAACTTCAGCATGGCATTATTTGGCAACTTCATAGATGCACCTTACATGCCTCCTAATGAGAATGTTTCCTACAGAGTACAATTATACGAGACCTTTACATGGCAATACTTTTCTGCTACAGTATTTCTCAACTGAAGGCATTTTCTTTTCCAATACTTCATTTGATGTTTCCAAAGTTAGGACCCTGCTTTTTCTAAGTGTTAAAGATCCGTCCTTCACCCATCTCAGATTAGTTTCCTCACAGGCAATGGCTGAAAATCCTTTGCTGTGCTACATTTGAGAAGCTATGTATCTCTTTGTTTGAAGACACACACATTTCTGCTGAAACAGTCCATATAGCTCCAAGCCTCGGTCTCCATCATTCTGTTTTAGGGCACTGGGAACATCCTAGAATCATTTTTCATCAAATATAGACTAAATGTCAGTATATTTTAATGCCATAAGTATAGAGATTGACAAACAGCTGACTAACTGCTCTTGAATAACTGTTGGTTCAGTAAATCCTTAGAAACCATCTAGTGAACAACTTTGGTGGCACAGTAATGGCATGTTCTACCCTGAGATATTTCAGACATGAGGTTGATAGTATGTGATCTTGCCTATGATAAATCCTGAGCATGTCAACCTTAAATTTGGCTAAAGAGTGACTTTGGTGGTCATTGGCTTATCAGGCAAGAAGCCCACCTCAAAACTGTGTATATACATTGCAGGCAGGACTGAGTAAAAGAAACAGTCCTACACCTACTAAGCAAGACCATGAGACCACAGAATATGCAAATGTGAAGTGTCAGAAATGCTGATGTGTGGGAATTGAAATGTCCTGCTCCAGTTACTGTTCCTGGATTCTGTAATAAAGCTGAGAATTTGAAATTGATTCCTCTTTGTTCCTCTGTGTGTGCATGCATGTCTCAAACAAGTTAAAATCAGACATTAAGGCCCATCCTATTTCAATTAAGTACCTAATTAACTGATTTATATTTTGGAGGGTGCTATATTATTTTATTCTACTGAGTATTTCAGTCTACAGCATCGTGCTGAAAGTGACTTAACAGTGGTATGTGGGAGGTGAGGAGAACTCTAATAAATGAAACTGCACTTATTAAATGTTACTGTAAATATATTATTCTAATTTTTTTTAAATATAAATAAAAAAACCAACATTACTGACTCCAGAAGAAGCTGGGTGGAACTTGCACATGCACTCCTTCTGCAATTCCTTCCAGTTAGTCGCAACCCAGGGACTTTGCTCTCATTATACAGGCAGCACAAGCACATGCATAGCTTCTCAGGTGGGTCGGAACCTATTCATGGCACGAATCATTGGGCCTGGGAGCAGTCTGGAATCAACAGCACCACCGTGTGGTGTAGGGCTAACAAGCAATGTCCTATACACCACAATATAGGAAAAACTCCATCTAAGAAGGCTGCCCCTTGGAGAGAAAATCGCCCTTGAGGTAGTCTAATCACACTAACATATCTATTTATTAATTAGATTTTTAAAATACACATATCAAATATCTCTAAGTGCATAAAATTAAAACACATTAATTATATGTGAAATGACAAAGTGACTCAACGTAAAGCAGAAGAAGCAATGCAAAACCCAATTTTAAAGGCTTCAATCAAATCTCCCAAAAAGTACTCTCCTCCCATTCACTTCCCCAGATAAACACTTGATGAGAATTTCAGCCTAAACCTATTACTAAATTTTACTAGTGCTGCTTTAAAAGTAAATTTTAATCTATTTCAATATATTTTTATTAAGAACTTGTTAATATGTTTAAAATGTCTGAATGAAGAACCTAATTCACCACTCTACTACTGGAGTCTTACACCAGTGCAACTCCATTGAAATCCTGGTAACAGAGTGATGTACCAGGCCCTAAGAATTATGCACCAAAATCTAATTTATGGACTTCAGATACTCAGTGTTTTTAATTTATCAGCACAAATTGGCAGCATAGGATGTATATAATCCTGCCCTTATGCTTCATGCTGCTCAGAGAGGAATGGTATCCATTTTCTTCAAAATATCAGTCTGACATATTAGAGTAAGAGAGACTGAGACTCCTTATCTCCTCTCTCCTTGAACAAACTCAGAAATCTCTCTGAAAACACATTTGTTAGCTTATTTGGCAATGTCAGATTGCTGGGACTAGACAAACACGATGAGTAGAGTCTTCATGCCTGTACTCTAGATCACCTCAGGAGAGAGCTCAGGACTGAGAAAGTGTTTTTCTCATTGTGAAGAGGGACGGAGGCATCTAGTAATATAGTAGATGTATGTCAATAAAGTGTTAAGATGTGTTGTATCCCTGCTTCTTATTATTGCATACCACCTAACCTGCACTGTGGCCAAAAGCCATGGTGGGGCTTGTCATGCCCATCAAATCCCACTCTAAAGAATGTTTTGTCTAGACCTTCAGAAGTGCCAAATTCCTTTAGTTGCTCACTCCATCAACATCTCTTTCTTTCAGTAGCTCAGGACTGTTCTTCCCTCTGGCACTGGAGCTCAACAACTTCTGAGCTCTCTAAAAGGAAAATCCTTGCAGCAGGCCAACTGCTATCAGGTTCTCTCTCTTTCCATGTGATGCCCCTCTCATTTCAAAGAACACCTCAGACAGTTCATTTCCCCCCCTAATCTATAACACTGAAGTAGGTCCTACATCCCCTATCTTCATCCATTATGTGACCTATATAAGGAGTATATATTGCTTCTAATCAATATCCAAACCAAAGACAATATGGGGCCCTGCATCTTTTTTGTATACAACGCAAGATGAATTAAATCAGCTTGGCCTGCTCTGCTTGCAATACAGACTCAACCACAGTTGGCAGGACTTTAACATGAGACTTCATACCTGTATACAAGCTGAAGATGTCCCCTCCATATTTTCATCTCCAGATTTTCTCCTGACCAACCTTAAAATTAATAGTGGGTTAAGAATCTATACAGCATAGTATAAGATCAACCTTCCTCTGCCACTGGCCTCTCTCTCATCAAACTCAATGTGGATGTGCTTGCCACAGCTCCCCATAATGGGTCTGCCCTTATAGCCAAATTCCCTGTGTTGCCTGCTTCCTGCCCTGAAGCCATTCTGGATACTACTTCACCCACCAACACTAAAGTAATAGGCCTGAGAGGCTCTTGTCTACCCAGCTGGCACTGAAGGAGTTTAAGGGTGCTGGCTGTCTTGTACCATTAATGCTTTCCTACAAGTCAAACATCTGAAGCAAAATTGATGGTGCTGTGATTCCAACCAGACAACAAGAGGCTCAGTATGATGATGTGGGACCCCAGGAAATAGCTATTCACAGCTGTGATAGCCCTAGTAGTATGAAGAAAGAAATGAGACCATTGTTGTAGGTTCAGCTACTCCAAGAGACATAGAACAGGAGGAGGGTCAAGACAGCTGCTGCAATCCCTGTAGAGTAATGGACTGACTGTACCATACTCTACATCTGTCTCCAGCCATTATTGCAGAACCCTATTCCAGCCTAATCTGATCCCAGTGGTTAGTCTCAGATACCTTGATTAGATTAGATTAGAGATAGTTGGAAACAGGATTTCATAAAGTACACAGTATATATAGTTTGATAATGAGTATAAAATAAATATATGTTTTTATATTTTATTGCTATTTATTTAATGACAGAAATAAAAATAATACAGTCTTGGCATTAATTAATTGTTGGTCCTGTGATTTTATGATTTTTTTTCTATCTCATTGAGTTGGTGGAATCCCAGTTCTGCTGCAAGTTTTTCCATCTTGAGTTTTCAATAATAATTACTCCAACAACTTGTTTACACAACAGCAAAACATTTTTGGAGCAAGACTTAAAATGTAACAGCAACAATCACTGTAACTCAAAAGACTATGGGCAGTGAAAGTGTCTCTGTTCTTCTAAAGAGGCCTTTATTTATCTTTTCTGCCATAGCACAAGGTGACATGATCATTATTGATAGTGCACTTCTTATTAAAATGTCATCAGACAAAATGTTGTCATACATTATTATTCTGAAATGGTTATTAGGAAGATGTCAGATATCGTTTTTGAGATGTAAACTGATTGTTATGGTAATGGAAAATATCAGATGCTCATAGCAAAACTGGACTATATCATGCTTTAATTCAAGAGTTTATTTGATTAACTATTTTTAACTAAAAATGACTTTAGAAATTTTAAAGACTGGAAACAGAAGTTGGTCTAATAAAAGATATGTCACCCGCCTTGTCAGTCTTGGTTCATGACATTGTATTTCTCAAATACGGTCATCATAGCCCCATGCGACCACCAACGGATTTTCATGTGGCCACACCCTCCTGGGGGTGATTGGGGGGGAGCGCAAAACAGTGTTAACAAACATACAAATATCACTTTTCATAGAAACAGACTTACTAGCTAGCAAGTCTAAAAAAAAAAAAAAAAAACAAGCAAAAGAAACAACAACAAAAAGATAAGAATTTGCAAACACATTAGTTGTTTCTATGCTGCTTAGGTCCAGTAAAGAATAACAACAACTGTACATTACTTTTATTACTTAATCTGCAATAAAAATCTACATAAATAAATTATAATGATTTGGACATGTATATGTGCATATTTATTTGTTTTTACTGAAGTTAATTAAGTATTAAGGAAAAATTGTCAGAGCGGCCACCAGCAAGAGTTGGTGGTCGCACTCTGAGGCCACTAAAAAATTTCTTGTGAGACCCCAATCTAGCACATATTACTGGCAACTACACCATTTTACCAGACTGAGCCGACAACTGTGCTGAGCATACACATATGAGTGGAAGTGATGGATCACAGAGGCTTAGATGACATCAACAGAATCCTTCCGCCCCGGCCCCAGATTTGCACTCGTGTAACTGAGTTCACATCTGTTTACCCTTTGCCTTCACCTGAATGAAGATTTGTACAAGAGGTATCTCATATCCAAGTACCTGGGTAGGAATGGAATTTATGGGGTCATTTAAACCATAGTGGTGGTTGCTGGGAGGAGCGGCGCCAGGGTTTTTGCCGCCCTAGGCGGCAGCGCTCCTCCTCTGAGCATTCGGCGATGGAGGTCCTTCCGCTCTGGGTCTTTGGTGGAAATTCGGCGGTGGGTCCCGGAGCGAGTGAAGGACCCACCACCGAATTTCCACCGAACACCCAGAGTGGAAGGACCCCCCGCCGCCGAATTTCCGCCCCAAATCCTGCCGCCCTAGGCGACTGCCTAGGGTCGCCTAGTGGAAGCGCCGGCCCTGGTTGCTGGTCAATCTAGGGATTGTCTGCCTGCTGCCAGTTATTAGAATTTGTTATTTGTGTATGTTTGTAAAAAAAAATTTTAACTTAACTTAAGAGGTTATATGACAGATGGCTGTCTTAAAATGAAGTGACAGATAGGAGGACAATACCATAGGGGCAATATCGTCCCAAAATTTTAGTACTGTTTAAGAAAAATAAGGGTTCTGCTTCATATCTAGATGTTCCCTTGATAATTCCTGTGACGTTACTGGCTCTATTCCATATCGGCAATAAAGAAATCAAAATCACTCATATCATCATCACTCATTTTATACTTCATAAAAAGTATATTTATTTATTTATTTATTTATTTATTTATTTATTTATTTATTTGCTGACTGACTGCAGCTGTAGCACCTCAGGCTGTGATCAGGTAATATTTAATAAACTAAGAAAAGTTGAGGCTATTCAATATTTAAATGGGAGACTTCCAGTGGAAAACTAGGGTCTTGTAGGAGGCAGTATTTGCAACTCAGCAAGTAATACCTTTTCATCTCAGTCGATGCTATACCAATGTCTCAGCATAGTACTGGATACACTGTACTGCCAAAAGTGGTGTCTTTCAGATAAGATTTGAATCTGGGGTCCTGACTAAGTGCATGTTAAAGTTATTATATAACATTTATATTGCACCTCGTTATCTCCATACTGATTTATACCTGCCTCTGGAGATTTCCATTACTTGCATCTGAAGAAGTGAGGTTCTTACCCACGAAAGCTTATGCTCCCAATACTTCTGTTAGTCTTAAAGGTGCCACAGGACCCTCTGTTTATATTGCAGTAATTCTCAGGTGCACACTTACCATGGTAATGGTCATAATACCAAGACGGAAACAAGTATGGAAAAAATCAGCTTCAGGACTCTAGTGTGCTAGGCATATTGCATAGTAAGACACAGTCCCCACCTGGAACTATTTATAAGCTAAGAAGAGTGAGAAAATAAAAATCGAAAATATACTCTGTGGATGTGGGTGTTTGCAAAATGCATGTGCATGTGTGTGCTCATGCGCACTAGACTACTTTTCGTTTCATAAGATGGAGGAAGTAACCAAAGGGCCAGCCATTAGCCAAAGGGCCAGCCACCATATAGGGAGGTTTGGTTGTGAATCGCAGGCTGAAGACAATTTGGGTGAAACTTATCAAGAAATGATATATTTCATGATTCTAAGAAAAGAAAGGAGTGACAGCATCAGAATAAGGAAAATTAACATAAAAAAACCCAGACTTTAACAAACTCAGAGAATACTAACCAGAGGCCAATAAGACTCCATCAGGAGCTCCTTAATGACTGTAAAATCAAAAAGAAACCCTACAAAAAGTAGAAACATGGACAAATTGATACGGGTGAGTACAAAAGTATAGCACAAGCATGTAGGGATAAAATCAGAAAGGCTAAGGTTGAAAATGAGTTACACCTAGCAAGGGACATAAAAGGCGCACTCGGAGCAAGAGAAAGGGGAAGGAAAGTGTAGGTTCTCTAACTAAGTGGGGAAAGAGAGCTAATAACAGATGACATCAAGAAGGCCAAGGTGTTTAATGCCGATTTTGTTTCAGTCTTCACTAAAAAGGTTAATTGTGACCAGATACATAACATAATTATTAATTACAAGAAGGGAAAAGGAACACAAGCCAAAACAGGGAAAGAACAGGTTAAAGAATATGTAAATAAATTAGATGTATTCAAGTCAGAAGGGCTTGATGAAATTCAACCTAGGTATTTAAGGAACTAGCTGAAGCAACCACAGTACCTCTCTTTTAAAAGGGGAATAAAGAGGACCCAGAGAATTGTAAACCAGTCAGCTGGCCTCAAATTCTGGAAAGATACTGGAACAAATTATTAAACTATCAATTTGTAAGCATTTATAGAATAATAGGGTTATAAGGAATAGCCAGCATGGATTTGTCAAGAACAAATTATGCCAAATCAACATAATTTCCTTCTATGACTGGGTTACTGGTCACACAGATAGGGGAGAAGTTATAGACATGATATATCTTGACTTTAGTAAGGCTTTTGACACAGTCCAACATGACCTTCTCATAAGCAAATTAGGAAAATGTGGTGTAGATGAAATTATTATAAGGTGGGTGAATAACTGGTTGAAAGACCATACTCAAAGCGTAGTTATTAATGGTTTGCTGTCAAATTGTGAGACAGTATCTAGTAAGGTCCCATAGGGGTCAATCGTGGATTCAGTAATATTCAATATATTCATTAATGACTTGGATACTGGAGTGGAGAGTATGCTTATAAAATTTGCGGATGACATCAAGCTGAGAGGGGTTTCAGGTACTTTGGAGGACAGTTTTAGAATTCAAAATTACTTTGACAGAGAATTGGTCTGAAATTAACAAGATTAAATTTAATAAAGACAAGTGCAAAGTACTGCAGTTAGGAAGGAAAAATCAAATTCACAATTACAAAATGGGGAATGACTGGCTAGATGGTAGTACAATTGAAAAGGATCTGGGAGTTATAATGGATCACAAATTAAATATGAGTCAACAATGTGATGCAGTTGCAAAAAAGGCTGATATCATTCTGGGGTGATTAATCATTCTGGCATGTTGTATGTAAAACACAGGAGGTAATTGTCCTGCTCCATTCAGCACTGGTGAGATCTCAGCTGGAGTACTGTGTCCAATTCTGGGCACCACACTTTAGGAAAGATGTGCACAAATTGAAGAAAGTCCAGAGGAGAGCAACAAAAATGGAAAAAAGATTTAGAAAACCTGACCTGTGAGAACAGGTTAAAAAAAACCAGAGTGTAATTTATCTTGAGAAAAGAAAACTGAGTGGGGACCTGATAACAGTCTTCAAATATACTAAGGGCTGTGATAAAGAGGACACAATCAGTTTTTCTCCATGTCTCGTGTAGGACAAGAAGTAAGGCTTCATGTGCAGCAAGGGATATTTAAGTTAAATATTAGGAAAAACTTTTTAACTGTAAAGGTAGTTAAGCTCTGGAATTTCCCTATAAAAAGGGAAATAAAAACAACCCAGGAAACTACAGACCAGTTAGTTTAACTTCTGTGCCAGGGAAGATAATGGAGCAAGTAATTAAGGAAATCATCTGCAAACACTTGGAAGGTGGTAAGGTGATAGGGAATAGCCAGCATGGATTTGTAAAGAACAAATCGTGTCAAACCAATCTGATAGCTTTCTTTGATAGGATAACGAGCCTTGTGGATAAGGGAGAAGCTGTGGATGTGGTATACCTAGACTTTAGTAAGGCATTTGATACTGTCTCGCATGATATTCTTATCGATAAACTAGGCAAATACAATTTAGATGGGGCTACTATAAGGTGGGTGCATAACTGGCTGGATAACTGTACTTAGAGAATTGTTATTAATGGTTCCCAATCCTGTTGGAAAGGCATAACAAGTGAGGTTCCGCAGGGGTCTGTTTGGGACCGGCTCTGTTCAATATCTTCATTAACGACTTAGATATTGGCATAGAAAGTACGCTTATTAAGTTTGCAGATGATACCAAACTGGGAGGGATTGCAACTGCTTTGGAGGACAGGGTCATAATTCAAAATGATCTGGACAAATTGGAGAAATGGTTTGAGGTAAACAGGATGAAGTTTAACAAAGACAAATGCAAAGTGCTCCACTTAGGAAGGAACAATCAGTTTCACACATACAGAATGGGAAGAGACTGTCTAGGAAGGAGTACGGCAGAAAGGGATCTAGGGGTTATAGTTGACCACAAGCTAAATATGAGTCAACAGTGTGATGCTGTTGCAAAAAATGCAAACATGATTCTGGGATGTATTAACAGCTGTTGTGAGCAAGACACGAGAAGTCATTCTTCCGCTCTACTCTGCTCTGGTTAGGCCTCAACTGGAGTATTGTGTCCAGTTCTGGGCACCGCATTTCAAGAAAGATGTACAGAAATTGGAGAGGGTCCAGAGAAGAGCAACAAGAATGATTAAAGGTCTTGAGAACATGACCTATGAAGGAAGGCTGAAAGAATTGGGTTTGTTTAGTTTGGAAAAGAGAAGACTGAGAGGGGACATGATAGCAGTTTTCAGGTATCTAAAAGGGTGTCATAAGGAGGAGGGAGAAAACTTGTTCACCTTAGCCTCTAAGGAGAAGCAATGGGCTTAAACTGCAGCAAGGGAGGTTTAGGTTGGACATTAGGAAAAAGTTACTAACTGTCAGGGTGGTTAAACACTGGAATAAACTGCCTAGGGAGGTTGTGGAATCTCCATCTCTGGAGATATTTAAGAGTAGGTTAGATAAATGTTTATCAGGGATGGTCTAGACAGTATTTGGTCCTGCCATGAGGGCAGGGGACTGGACTCAATGACCTCTCGAGGTCCCTTCCAGTCCTAGAATCTATGAATCTATGCTTCCAAGGGAGCTTGTGGAATCCCCATACTGGAGGTTTTTAAGAACATGTTAGACAAACACCTATCAAGGATGGTCTAGATTTACCTGGTCCTGTCTCAGTGCTAGGGGATGGACTAGATGACTTCTTCAGGTGCCTTCCAGTCTTACATATATATATATATATATATACACACACACACACGTTTGCATTTTATGAATAAAGAGTCAGTTATATCCCCAGCTGTCTCTCACCCATGCCATCATTAATTGGCTTATGTCTTATGAACTTGTGGCTAATGAAGATTAAATGGCATTTCATACATGTATTTGGGAGTTGGGGCTGGTGTTCTCGCTATAATTCACTGTGGATAAGAGTATTCATTTCCCTACATTTCCCATTTAGTTTCACTGGGACATGGTGTTTTTCCATTTTTTTGTCCTGAACTGTTTGTTGGTTAAATATGCATCAGGACATTTTAAAAAAGCAATTTCTTAGCATCTTAATTGATTGGTTTTTGGAACAATTCATTCTAGTGCCCACAGAGGAGAGGCTTTTCTTGACTTGGTCCTAAATAATGCACTGGAGTTAGTTTATGAAGTAACTAAAGTTGAGCCACTAAGTAATAGTGACCACAATATAATTAAGTTAATCATCCTCGGGGGAAGGATTGTACCAAAAATGAGGAAGCTAGTTAAAAAGACCCTAAAGTCAAAAGTGAGGAAATTAAAATCCTTGGGCTCAGCATGGAGGCTACTTAAGGAACCATAACAGAGTAACAGAAGGCATGTATAACCCTAAACAAAAAAGGAAGCAGAAAGGCAAGAAATAAACAGTATGGTTCAATGGCAAGGTATAGGGGCTAGAGGAACCAAACAGATATACTTCAAAATATAGAAATCCAGCCCAAGTGAAGCCAATAAAAGGGACATAAACTACAGTAAGTAAAATGGAAATTAGGAGGATAAAGGGGGATTAGAGGAGCAAATAACCAAAAACATAAAAATAAACAAGAAATCTTTTAAGTATTAAGAAGCCAGCACAAACATCAGTAGGTCCACTGGGCTACTTGGGAACAATGGGGGAAGTTAAAGAGGATAAAGAGGCACTGCAAGGAAAGTAAATCACTTCTTTGCATCAGTCTTTTATACACATAATTTTGATAAGATACCTATCCAACACCTCTTCTTCTCAGGTAATAAATATGAGGCTTTGTTAGAGTCACAGACTGGAGCATCAAAAGAGGAACTGCTGGAACACATTTACAAATTAAATAAAAACAGCTCACCAGGACCAGAGGGTACATCCTTGAGTTTTGAAGGGACTTAAGAATGAAATGGCTGGACAACTAATAAAAATAAGTAATATCATTAAAATGAGCAACTATACCGGAGGACTGGAAGGTTTTTATATTTTAAATAGCCAGTTGGGGTAATCCTAGTAATTTCAGAATAGTGAGCATTATTTCAGTAATAAGAAATAATTTAAGCTAGAGTTACAAAACATGTAGATGAATATGACACAAGAGGAATTACTCAGCACAACCTCTGTGAAGGAATAACATCCCTCTCCAGTCTTCTAGACTATTTTGAAGGTGTCAACTAAATCATAGGTAAAGGAAAACTGATTGACATAACTTATGTGGATTTTCAAAAACCAATTTACAAATCCTTTGAAAGAGGCTATTAAAGAACCTGAGTAATTATGGATTGAGAGATAAAGTACTCTCATGGAGCAGAAATAAATCTGATCAAAATTTTTCAAAATTGAAAATGTCAACAACATTTTGAATTTCAAAATTTCAAAATTAAAGAAATAACCAGGATATTTTGACACCATTTTCCTTATTTCCCCAATTTTTGACCAAATATAGAGCTGGGGTTTTTTATTTAATTTAATTTCTAGTAAAAAATAGAAAATAAATAGTAGGAATAAATGGTAAATTTTCAGCATGGCAATATTTTAATAGCAGAGTACCTCAAGATGCACTACCAGCACTTATGTTGTTTAATAAATTTATTAATGATCAGGAAAAGAGGATAAACACTAACATGACAAAATCCACACTACAGATGACAAAATTATTCGGGATAATCAAGACTAGAGAAGATGTAAAGAACTTCAGAGAGAACTAACAAAACTAGATGAATGAGCAGCAAATTGGCAGATAACATTCAGTATTGACAAATACAAAGTAATATACATAGACGGGATAATTTGAACTGCTCATACACATTTGTGGGCTTCTAAATTCTCTACAGAAACTCAGGAAAAACATCCATGGGTCGCTCAATGAACATCTCTGCTCAGTGTGCAGTAGTGGTAAAAGAAGCATAACTAATGGTAGTATGTATAAACATAAGGTTGAAAATAATACTGAAAATATGATAATGGTATTTTATAAGATGATGGTATGCCCTCCTCTTGAATATTGTATTCAGTTCTGGTCACCACATCCAAAAAAAACAAAACATATAGCAGATATAGATATTCTATCAGATATTCCAGAGACAAGCATTTAAAATTGTTAGAGACATGGAAAGAATTCCATATGAGAGCGACTGAAAAGATTATAACTAATTTAAAGAGAAGACACATAAAAATAAGAAAAGATACTGAACTAGCTTAAACACTGGTCTGATCTAGTTTGCCATTTCCTATGGTCCTGTAATATTGCTATGTGCTGGTTAGAGGATGCCTGTGTCTTGTTGTGGACATTTCTGTTATTTGTTCAGTAATACAAATACACCTCCTTTTCCTGATTTTGTAGTCTATAGTAGACCCCCATCATGATGTCACTTCTGTTTTTTCCCCTTCTGTCTTCACCCAGAGACTTTCAACTGGTCTGCCTTTCACCTCCTTCCTGAACTCAGAACAAGTGTATATATTCTTGATGTATAATGCAACAACTCCTCCCTTTTTCCCCTCCTGTTCTTCCTGAATAGCTATACCTCTCTATCCCAATGTTCCAGGAATGAGATTTATCCCACCAAGTCTCTGTGATGGCAATTAAGTAATCATTTAGCTTATATACTAATACTTCCAGTTCTTTCTGTTTATTCCCCATACTCCTTGCATTTGTTTACAGACATCTAAGATGCTGAGCAGATTCCCCCACTGTTTTCCCTCTTGATGCTCCTATGACCCTACTGTAATTTTCCATTTCCCCCAAACATCTAGCCCTCTGTTAAGGTTGACTTTTTTTTATACTTACTTGTGGGCTTTTGTCACCTGCCCCCTTTGAAGCTAGTTTAAAATCCTCCTCACTAGTTTGTCATGTCAGTGCATGAAGATGTTCTTCCCCTTCTTGGGCAGGTGGACACCATCTCTTCCCCCACAGGCCTTCCCAGAAGAGTGTCCCATGGTCGAGGAAGCCAAAGCCCTTTTGTCGACTCCATCTACACAGCCGTGCATTCATCTCAGGATGCATGTGTCCCTGCCTGGGCCCTTACCCTCAACCAGGAGAATGGACGAAAACATTACCTGCATCCCTGACTCCTTCACCCTCACTCCCAAAGCTCTGCAGTCACTGCTGATCTTCTCAAGGTCATATGTGGCGGTATCATTAGTGCCCATTGTGATGACCTGAATGACGTAGTGGTCAGATGAGGGGGGGAGGGATAGCTCAGTGGTTTGAGCATTGGCCTGCTATACCCAGGGTTGTGAGTTCAATCCTTGAGGGGGCCGCTTGGGGATCTGGGGCAAAATCAATACTTGGTCCTGCCAGTGAAGGCAGGGGCTGGACTCAATGACCTTTCAAGGTCCCTTCCAGTTCTAGGAGATAGGATATCTCCATTAATTTCTAAATTTCATGAAACAGCTGAGCTTTGTCAACCTTTAGATAATATCTCTTTTACAGTCTCTAGGCAGGCAGCACACTTTCTGGGATATCATGTTAGGATGGCAGATGGATGCCTCTATCCCCCTCAGAAGGGAATCCCTGACCACTCAGACCCTATGCCTACTCCTTTTGGGTGTGGTGGCCATGATTCTCCAAGACCTGTGGGCACGTGGATCCTCCTCCTCAGACATTGGTGTCTGCTCCTCTCCTCCTGTTGCCAGAACAGCATACCGGTTCTTGACCTTGATGGACTGGGAACCTGTATGGGGGATGGAGCACTGTCTACTGCCCAACATGCCTATCAGCCAGTCTCCTCCCTGTGGAGGAGCCAGTTTTCCTTCCTCTTCTGGTGCCGCTGTAGTCATCTGTAATTGGCTAGCATCCTCCATCCAAGGTGTCTTGTTAATGAAGGTCTCATGTTCCCAAATGCTAGGCAGTCCAACCATATCCTCTTGCAGCTCTATTGCCTGCTTCCTGAGGGACTCCACCTGCAGACACCTCTCACACCAGGTGGTTCCCCCTGCCTAACTGTCTTTGACAAGGACATGCAGACTGTATTCCCAGCAATTCAAGACCAGGATCTGGGTAGAAGTTTCCAAGGTCAGAATGCCTGTCTGGTGGGGGCCCCAACAGGTGCAGGCAGAGGAAGAACTAGGAGTTGTGTTGCTGACATGCCATTTTTCTCATCTTCCTTGCAGAGTGACTGCAAGTTAAGAGGGAAAAAAACAAAATTACTTCCCTGTCTTTCTCCACTGGCAAACTCAGCTGGATAACTCCCTTAGTCTCTCAGTTACCTTTGTCTCACCACCCACGTCATAAGCTACATGTCTCCACTTTCAAGGCCCTTCACCGCCTATCCCCACCCTACCTATCATCTCTTATTCACTATCAAGATATCAATTCCCACCTCCAATTGGCCAGTGATGCCAGCCTTCATTGCCTACTTGTTACATTTTCAAAAAATCATCTTTGTGCTTTCTCCTGTACTGCCTCTCATGCTTTGGAGGAGCGCCCCATAAACATCCGCAAAGCTTGTACTCCCCAATCTATCTGTCTGTATCCATCTGTTGCCTCTTGTTTTATACTTAGATGATAAGCTCTTTAGGATAAGGACCGTCTTGTTTTATGTGGAACACAGCCCAATGTGGAGGAGGTCCTGAACCATGACTGGGGCTCCTAAGTGCTACAATGATAATAATAATAATAATAGTATTTATTTATTTATTTATTTATTTATTTTCAGGCCTCCAGTAGGATAATTTTACTTTCTTGAGCTCCTCTTTACTTATTTTTTCAGAATGCATTTTTGTTTCAATAACCTTTACATTTTAGTATTTTTTTAAACAGGAAACAAAATATTGGGTAAAATATAGAGCAAGTAAAAGCTGTTGTATTGACAAGCCTGAATATTGAAGTCTTCTATCTACTGAAGAGGTAAAGCAAAGGTAGCAGCAATGTAACCTTCCTCCACACTATCTGATGTGCTTCAGCCCTGACCTGAACGGACCATATCTACAGAGGAAAGGAAGTTCAGTTTAGGCCCAGTCAATCCTGAGCCTCTCTGCTAAGGCTCCCAGCAAGGGGTCCAATTATTGCCACTTGTGTTGGTGGCTTTTTTGTGCTGTTGACACTTATTCAAAAGAACTGAAATGAGATCCTAAATTAAATTTACACAGGCCACTGTACAACTATCAGGCCCTGTCTACAGTCCTTATTCAGGCTAGAGTCCTAATAAAGTCAACAGGAGTTTTTGACTAAGTAAGGACAGCATGAACAGGTCTCTCATATGGTTAAAAACTTCTGATCATCACCAGAATTCTGTTTCTAGCTTTGACATTGGCCTGGTGGGTGACCTTGGGCAAGTCACTTCCCCTCGTTGTGTCTCTGTTTCCCCCATCTGTGAAATTGAGATAATGATACAGACCTCCTTTGTTCTGTAAAGTGCTTTGAGTTCTACAGATGAAAAGTATGATATAACAGCTAGGTGTTATTAATTATTATTATTATTACCAACCTGGCTTGGTTTTGAACTAGGGTGAATAGTGCTATACCAGTGCTTTGAACAATCTAGTAGCCACAGTCAGATGCTGTAAGCCTGCTAGAATAACCCAACAGAAACTAAACACCTGTGCCATCAGGAAGAGATTTTCCCCAAGGGAGGTTTATAATCAGAAATCAAATCAAGTTAACATAAGCAAAAGAGAATAACAGGAAACTTGCCCACAATTCTGGCCAGCTCCCAGTCCTGTGACCCCTGGATGTGGAGATCCAGAGACATTCTCACTTCTGTGTCACTCAGCCAATTTTCAAACCTTCCCCTAAGCACCTATATAAGGAAAGGAGAAAGATGAGTTGAAGTTAACCACTTGTCCACAGGTAATTATGTCAACTTCTTCTACCTAGATAACAGAAAATACACTGGAAAAGATGCTTAATTCTCTAATTTACCTAAGACGCAGCTTCACTGCTGTTAAATGATTGCTGTGTCCTTTGGACTGAATGCTCTTTAAAATTCAGTAGGAAGCACTAGCATCTTAAAATATTGACTCGTTCTTGTATGACTTCAGGTCTAAGGCAGGCATCCCTGGGCTAATTAGAACTTTAGACTGAATTATATAGCTCAGAAAATCATCAGAGGCAAATAATGACATTTGTGAATAAGTGAAATCATTGGCATAAGGGAGAAAGGGATCATATAAAAATAAAAGCAGATTACCTGGAGTTTAGGAGTTGACAATTCTATTTATTTTAAAAGAATAATAATGCAGTGGGCCCCGTCTGGTTCTTGTCTCATCTCAGGTGAGGGGATAGCTCTAAAACCTTTATAGAAAAAAAGGCTCCTAGCCCACGCAAATTCATATTCTGCTCATGCTCACCAGTGAAATATTCATGTTAGGAAAGATTGAAGTAAAAGAGGAAATTATTTAGAAGCTGAGGTGGAAAGTGACAAATACCTCAGTGCAGCTCGCCATGCTGCTGAGTGGGAGAGATCTCCACCTTGCAGGTGTTCTCAGAAATACTTAGAGTTGCCATCTCAACCCTCCTGGTGGTCCCTCCAGGTCAGAGTTGATGCATGTTAGTGAGTTTGTGGGAGGCTTACATTATGCTGCCTGTGCTGGACCTGTTCTGTGGATAAGCAAAGGACTCCAAGTAGTATCTTTTACTAGCAACATATACAATTTAACAAAACCAAAACCCACTCTGCAATTAAATGTTTATTTTTCTAAAATTTCCAAGGAATTAATAAGCAACGTTCATCATGTCTCTGTCCTCCTTTTACCCTTCTTCTTGGTCTCTTTTTCTTTTTCTAATCTTTACCTGGCCAGTTCCTGAATAAAACACTGTGACTCTCACTGCGTCCTCTGTTGCAGGGAAACACAGGGCATACTCTATACCTATGATATTTGCATCTCCACTAAGCCAACTTGCAGTATATATCTGTATTTTAATTCTGGAAATGGTATGTAATTTCCTTGTCCTCCTGTCTCCCCACTCCCTCTCCTAATAGCAGAAAGGCACTGGAGGGTCGCATGGGGCTGTGTGTTACAGGCTGCCTGCAGGACCCTGGCGGACGAGGCTGTATTTAATGAGCACATCTTCACTGACAGATTCATTATTTGTGTTCGGTCGCTTCAAGTCAAAACTGATTAGTTACACTTACTGCAGCAAAGATTTAATGATTTTATTGTTTATCTTCAATTTATTTTGATTAACATCTCCGTTCTTTTCACTGCAAGTGCAATTAGGTGTAATATAACAGCGACTACTTTAATTTTGTTGAAATTAAGATGAATAAGTGACGGATTATGGCACTTTGTTTAACAAATAAATCATAGTTAAGAGGATTGTATTAGTAATAAATGAAAAAAGAGACAGTCTAATTAAAATGCATGGATCTGTTAGCTTCAAGTGTACCAAAAAACCCAGTGAATTTTCATTTTAAAAATCAACTAAATTTAGGGATATAACCTGTTCAGTGACAATAAGAAAACTGAAAAGTGATGTATGTTTTTAAAATGATCTGCATTTCTTGTTGTGTGGTATGAGGTGGGAGGAAGTGGAGGCAGTGAAGTGAAGACTTAAATTATAACCTTTAAGAGTTAGGATTATTGTGTCAGGAAACACCGCAATTAAAGCCTGGCTGAAATAAACAGGCTGAGAGACCAAAAGAAAAAAAATGTCTCATTAGCTCAATTCTCACACGTTCAAACTTCAGCATTTTCTGCAGATGAACATTCTCCAAGCCCCAGCCACAATTTTTCTTTAACTTCACAAGGTGCAATTTGCTGCCATGGCAGAAGTCTCAAGACACATAAAATGGGAGAGAGAGACAGAGCGAGGGGAATTGAACCAACAGTGAGTAAAACAAGATTTCTGTGCACAAGCATCCCCAAATCATAGGGTAGGTATCAGGGCAGCAGTCCTGGAGCCAGCTTAATGTGGGGGTCACATGGACTTTGGCTTCCACTAGAGAAAAACCAAGTGGAAAACGAACTCTTTGGAATCAGAAACTTTATCCCTCTGATGTTAAAAAGACCTTGTATTTGACAGGACAGCTTTGAAGATAAGACAGAAGCACTCTCCAGCTACAGGCTGTTCAGCACCCTGCACTGCTATCTGCAATGCACTTCAGTTCAGTTTCACAGAGTATTAAAAGCAAGAGAAGGGTAGGGGGGGTTGTTTTTTGAATAGTTACTGTATTTTGAAAAATGCTGCTGTCTCTTGCCCTATGAGAGTTCAGTCCCATCGGGCTCATCTTCATCATCCTTCCTTCTCTTTGCACTATCAAACTGGCCAATGGCTCTCTGCTAGCCAACATGTAAATAGATTTTAAAAAATTTACATTCCCTTGACTACACATATGAGAGGTCTATAAACTAGAGTGTCTTGGCACTAAATCAGGGAAGGGTTGAGGAGGGACTTTTCCCCTATGCCAGAGATGAGGGGAAAAAATTCAGATTCTAACAGAAGATTTAGGGTTAGGGAGGATGAGGAAAACTGAATGCAAGTTCTATGTGCACCTTTACTTTAACTCCCCGTATGTGTTTAAGGGTCAGGAGGAAAGAAACAGAGTTAGAGAGTAACCCATAATACCGCAAGACCTATAGGAGAGTCCTCGGCTCTTCCTTGTCCATGCCTCTTAAATTTTCTCTATGTGAGTATTTATCATTTTAACTGTTTTATAAAGTATTTTCAGATCCTCAGATGGAAGCCACTAATCAAAGAGCACATTAATTAATTAATTATTATTAATAATCTGACACTAATTTAATTGTTTGTCTCTGTAAAGAAATTTTATCTTGGTAAAAAATTGGGATACAGTTTGTCTGGCAAACTATAACCATCTGATCATTCAGGACATTTTGGGTCTCTGTGGTTTATTTTGTTTACACTGTACATTCCTTGGAGAAGGGATTTCATCTTCCTTTTTTCATTAAAATATCTAGAAACATAGGAACTTAGTGGAGCTAAGCCAGTTTACACCAGCTGAGGATGTCCCCCATAAATGGAAATAGGCTCAAAAATTCCTCTTAGCAAATACCAACAAAAAATGATTGAGAGTGGAATCAGGACCATTATCTCTTACTTATACTGGTGCAAATCAGAAATAACTGAAGGCAGTGGACTTGTATCAGTGTAAACTGATGTAAGTGGTTGATAAACTTCTGAGGCTTCTGGTCTTTGCTTCTGATTACAATACTCTGATTCACTAATATATTGAAAAAAGTGAGTTTTCTAAAGTCTATAAAAATCTAACAAATCTGGATGCTTTTCATTCTGCAGTACTTAAATGTATTTACAAGTATTTCTCTGTGTGTTACAGACACTCTTCTGGTATCAGCTTCCAGTATTTTGGTAAATAAAATAGACGAAAGGTTTAGTCAGAGAGAAAGGGAGACAGAGAGAGTAGAAGATGATGCTAATGACCAAATCAACCTGTAAAAAGCAGCCTTGCTCTGACTGGAGCCCCAGTCATCAGCTGAGTGTCATGCAGGAAAGCTAGGAAGAGCTGGGGGAGGTTGTGGAGAGGTTGGCGAGCTGGAGACTGGCAGCATCATTGGTTTGAACAGGCCGTGATTGATTTGTCACCAGAGGCCCATTTGACTGGGCGAAAAGCCCTTCTGATCTTAATCTCTCTCTGCCTCCCTACCTCCTCTGTCCCTCTTTCTCTCTCCACACTTTGGAGCTGGCACTTGCGGGCTGGGCAAGGGGGCTCAGGTTGAGGCTGACACAGAACTGAAGGGTCGGAGGTCACTGCTGCTGAAGCCCTATAACGAGACGAGGGAGATCCTGGCTCTTCGTACCTTTCACTTTCTCAGTGTCGCCTTTCAGAACCTTAGAGGGTTTACAACCCCCCAAAACACACACACACACAGAGATACAGAAACACACACCCCCCTCCACCACCACCACAGGCACAAAACTGCATCGCCCCTCTCTCTCTGTTTCTCACACACACACACATTCTCTCCACCCCCCCCCCTCCACCTTCCCATTATCTCTGGCTGAGAGAAACCTCTAGATCTACAAATATTAATTGCAAAAGACAACGAAAGGTAAGAAGGCGTCAATTATCCAAAGGTCTCGTGATGTTATTTCAAGTCAATTGCAAATGTGTGAGAGGGGAAGATTTCGCCCCAGTGATTCCTGTCTGCTTGGCTGATAGGGACTGGAGCCGATTCCCTCCCAGAACTGCTGCAGCTATGCCTCAAACCACACACTTTCCTGAAGGAGCCACCAGCATGGGCCTTTCCGAAATCTCTCTTTATTTCATTCATTAAGGGCATTAGGCAAGTTGGAATTTGTATGAGGAGGATCCTATGGGAATACAGTCTCCGGGGTAGGTATTTTCATGACTTTCCACATCCTGAGGCTCTCTCTGTATCTCTTTCTTTCTCTCTTCCCGGTTAGATGGGGTTTTGGAGGGGACTGCCCTCAGCTTCCAGCTAATCCTGGGGAAATGAATTATTTGGCGCTGCAAATGTTGAGTGAGAAAATTTATTTCAGAGAAGTGGCAATTACCCGCTAAGGAATTAACAGATCTTTCTGGCTACTTTTGTTAATGGGCATTATTATTATTACTATTATTATTATTCCTACCTGGTTTAAGGTTCTTTCCCACACAAGTGTTTTTAATGGCAATTGCATTCGTTATCCAGGAAAAAAGAGGTAGCAAACTGGGCAAGAGCAAAATAATATTAACCAAACAAAAGCATACTTATTAAGTGGGCTGTTGTATTCGTATAAAAGCAGGACAATCACAATATTCCAGCTCATTTCACTTGGCAAAGGGACATGGCACCAATTTTTTAACTTTAAAATAGTTTAATGAACATGAATGGAGAAATAATTTTTCTGTGTGTTTAGCAGTCTATAAAGAAGAGAGAACGCTTTAACTTTGATCGCCACAATTAGTTCCCTGGGTATCTAGAGGGGAACAGGGCAACCCTGGGAGCCTCAGTTCTTTAGATACAAAAGCATTTAGATCGCTTTAGAGCAGTTAATCCTGAGACTGGCTAGGGTCCCTTTTGTTTTCTAACTCCATTGTGGGTTTTGTTCAGTTTTTTCTGTTCGCATGATTGACTGCCCAATGGATGCTAATTATCCAAATGTCGCTTCTGTCCTTTGAGTGACTTTCTATGTATTATGGGCAACTGTCATGCATTCTGTCATTCTATATCATATTACATGTATTATCATATGAAAATGGTACTCTGCATAAAGGAAGGTGTCTGAACCAGCAGATGCTGCAGATATTTAGAGGACTTCCTTAATTTGTATGGATTTCTTTAGAAAATCGGTCAGAAAGCATTTAGGGGAAATTCAGAAATGGAAAGTTTATCAGGTAATTATTTTTGTCCTTTTGCTGTTTACATGATCATGTGTAAAACATTTACTATCTCCACTTTCTGAAATCTGCAACCACCTTCATGCTATTGAACCAGGCAACCCATCTGTATTTATTAGAGTATGACAGCTTAAGCTAATTAAACTGATATCTGTCTAAAATAATAAGCCCAGAAAGTTAGAATAAATATTATGATTATAAGTAAAAAAGGCAGCTATGTAGCACAAATGTTATTTTTTTAATGATAATCTGAAATTTCTGTATGAAAAATACTGGATGTTGAATTACAAACAGTGAATATTAGAATTGCACAGAAAAGATAAATTTTCACAGAAAATATTTTTCTATAGAATTTTATCTCTACATGACAATTAAACAGGATCCAGGATAACACAGTCTTGAGCTTGCATATTCATTTATTTTATATGTATGTGAACATATATATTTTAAAAGATAGCAAGGGAAAGGATTTTATGACAATATTTCCACTAAAATAAACACACCTCTGTGTAACGTGCATGCCAACACTTAACAGGAATGCAAGATTTATAACGATAGGGCTTTTTAGACTTACACTCTAGGGTCCATTGAATCCATAGACACATCCACACTTTCCCCTCCTAAAATGTTAGGACAGTATTATATATTTGCTATTGATAAGAAATGTTATGGATGCATATATAGTACTGTAATTAATTATCTTGTGCATCATCAAATACATGAGCAATAAGTTTTCATCAATGATATAGCTAAATTATGGTGCATATATTCTTTAAGAAACAAAAAAGATACTACAGAAGGGCTTGCTCTGCTGTACCAAGATGCTTTGAATTTTTCCAATGATCAAATATACATGATCAAGCTGTGCTTGTTAGGGTATGAGGACCTCAAAACGGTCAATGGTTATTGATCAGACTGTTAAGTATTTGTGCACGATTCTTTATATCCCAAAAGATTCAGGGAAATGAACAGTAAGAAATTGCATTAGAGTCTACCTTTGTTTGACACAGATGTATCAAAATAGTGGATTCATTGCCAAACTGATTGGAAAATGTGTGCTGTATATTATCACACAAGAACTCCAAATATTGAGGTTACAATTTCATCTTTTCTGCTGTCATTGGTAAATTATAAACAGCAATTTCAAAATTTAGGACATCGTTTTTTTATAACATAAATATTGAATAATTGATAAGAGCAGATTTATACAGGAAAAACAGAGATGGAATCATAGCTTCTCTGTTGGCCCACACACCTTTCCTTGCATTTTGAATTATGCCACAATATATTTCTTTAACTGCACTTGCAATAATATTGATGTAATAGAATAGATGATAACAGGAAGTTCTTTATTTCTGTCACTCCTATAGAATATCAAACCATAGACAAATCCAGCTGTTTTCATTTGTTTTGGTAAAAAAAAAAAAAGTTTAGGTGTTTTTATAAATGGTTTTAATTAGACACTTTTTGTTAGTAGATCTGTATATTTGGCAAGTAAACCAGAATATTTAAAGCTGTCCTTTTGTGTTTCTTAATATTTATATTATGTCCAATAGATAGCTAAAATGTCTTCAAAAATGTATAATTTTGTGTCTTTTTGTTTTTGAATTTACTGTAGTTAAAAAATTTGTTTTGCAAGCCAAATTATTTAACATGGTAAGAGAGAACCTAATGTGTAATTCTTGTGAAATCATATAAGAGGTCTACTTTGAATTTTATTATGCTGTAAATTAAGTGAATTGACAATACCTATCCTGCATATAGAAATCTCGTAAGATAATCTTATTATATATAAAGAAAACAAATTAACCTAAAAATAATGTTCAAAAATATTAGCTTTGAATAAGTCTCAGTATTTGTGTGTGTGTGTGTGTATAAACATGCACCTTTGTATACATAAACACAGAGATATGATATGTATATGCACACATAAACACAAATCTATAGATACAGATTTATATATACAGAAATTGCAGTTTATGGAAGTATTAACAGGGTACACCTTGAATATATCCCGCATATTTTCAATCATTTTCATATTTGGTATCTCTAAACATATCTTAATATTTTTCCAAATTCAAATTACACACAAAGTAATCAGCCCCACTTGTACTTATATGAAAACTTCAGATAGCATAAACTTGGCAAAATGTCACTGATTGGTTGGAAATGGCCTTTCACCTTATTGTGTCTGAACTGCCACTTAATTAATCTGTTCTTGTTTGAGAGCTGACAATGTTCAAGATAAGCAGTATATTGAAGAAAGCACATAGAACTTTAAAGGATGCATTATATTCATTTTTTTAGTGACAGAACTTGAATGAATAATTTATTTTTACTTAAATATGTCTATAAGATGATCTCATCTTTTCAATTTTCTCCTTAGTTCTCCATTATAATTTATTGCTATTGCAAATATTTACTTACATAGGATATCTGTATCTGCCTTTACATTTGCACTTTTGTCTGCTCTAATAGCCCATGTTAGTTCTGTAAAGTTTGCATCTGGTTTCCCTACCTGCTTGCTGTATTTTGAAAGTGTTTTTCCAAGACATATGGTGGGCATTTGGTTAGTCCAGATAAAGGTTTTTAGTGACAAAATATTGACTGGATTTGGTGTTCACTTATGAAGAATGACATTATTTCCACAGACATCTCAGCCATATACATGGAATAGTTAATTAATTAAAGGACCTGCTAATTGCTACTTGAGTCACAGTGCAGAGCTGATGAAGAGCGCTTGGTACAAGGTTAGGTTCTCTGTTTTAAAGAACATTTTAATTTAAAAGATTTCTTTAAAGTACATCTGAACATTTTTTACATTTTTCTTCTGGTTCCTATATCTGGTTCACACTCAAGTGTTCAATTGATCTTCAATTAATGATAATATATAGTCAGGGTTCTTCAGCTGGGATAAATTGATGGGAAGCTTTGTTTCATTTGGTGCAGGTGGCACTGTTTAATAAGCACAAGAAAGGGTGAATAATGTAGTGTTTGCAAAGAGAAATAAATGCAAAATAGAGAGTTGCAATTAGAGCAGTTCAGAGAAATAGAGAATAAATATTAAATGGCCAGATATCTTGCAAATTTCAAATGAAATAGTAATCAGTATCTGATTGCAAACTGCCATATTAATTTATGAATGTTTAAACGTACTGCTTTAAAGTAAATTTGGTGAGCAAGTGTGCTTGCATGAAGCCCACACATTTCATGTATGACATGCACCATAGTTCTCATTTTAAAAGACATTGTATGATTTTTTTTCTCTGATACTGAAATAAAAATTAAGTTCTAAAATCTCAAGTATAACATCAACACATACTCTAACAATTAGCTTCTGAATTATATTGTAAAGCATTTCAAGCTTTGTTTTTATTTAGTCAGGTTAATTATGTATGAGAAAAATTATACTACAGAAAATCAAAGTGTGAAAACTTGCATACCATTATTCATAATTTAATGGCAAGGGGCTTGCTAATGATTTTCACACATGCAAAAATAAAGTAAAATAAAGTTGCGGAATTTAGGTGTTTTTTTAAATTAATATGGTAACAAAAATCTGGCCAGGTAGAATCCTTGAAAATGAAAAGCTTGTAAGGACAGATATTGCACATCAAAAAAAAAAAAAAAAAAAAAGTAGATGTCATTGGAGTTGATAAATGACAGAGGAAAGAGAAATGATGTTTGATTTTTAAAAACAGACAAACTTGATTTCCAATGTGTGTCTGCCAGGTAAGAGGATACTGTTATGAACTGATTAACAAAAGAATGTGACTGTATTAGGCATTTCAGCAACACTTCTGCATCTAAAAATTTCAACTGTAGACAGATTTTCCATAGATAATTCCCCCCCTACTGTTAACCTCTTAAATATACCTATAAAATACAAAATGTTCCCAATCACAACCAATGAAGGAGACTTCCTTACATTAAATGAGTCTAATATTGTGTTAGGAATCTGAAGTACTTTCTGATGTGGTTAAATTTGGTTGTAGAACTGAAAGGAATATACTCAGCACATCTCTCTAAATATTTGTAGCTGGATACAAGGTTTAGTTAGCGATTAAGTAAAATATGGACTGAGTCATATTCTTAGTCTCTGATTATTCAGAAGAGGCAGTGCTAGTGGAGTCTTTCACTACAAACCCTATTTGTGTTATGTAGCAGTGTTTACCAAATCCACAATATACCCAATCAGGGCAGCCCCCAAAACATCTAGGATTGGTTGATATGGAACTTGTAAAATGTTTATGAGTGAGTGTTTGCCTGGCAATGCAGTTCTTGGTGCCCTGCTGTCAGAGTGGAATTACTGATACTATTACATAGTGAAAAAGGGCAGTGGGGGAGGACAGGAACTTTCCCATCTAAACTCTTTATGTACATTTAGACACAATAGTTTTCAGTGAGACAAAATACCTTCACCACTTTGTTAAAACAAAATCTGTTTATGCTAAGCAAGAAGTGTATTCCTATGAAGAATTTTACTGTGGTTATTGTACTTAACTGTACAGTCTTATAAAGTAACCAGATTAGCAAAATGGCAATTAAAGAACTCAGAAGTATTCTGGACAAGATTTTAAATAGATTAACATTAAGGAGCAGTTGCAGCAGAGACATCTTGTTGCAATATTTACTTTTGTAACATACATGTACTCTTATACCCTCTGCATGAAATTTAACTTGTATGATCTAAGTACTATGTATTTTGTTAAAATCATACTTCAAGTATTATTTAATGACAGATGCATGATGATTCAGGATTGAAGATTTAAAGGCATCAACAAAAAGCTATATTCCCTAAAATAATAATCCATTATTTATCTAAAATACATAACCATTGACCTACCCATTTGTATTTCCTTTACTGATTCACTGTAATAAAAATGAAGATTTTGTCACCACTTTGGGAAACTGTGCCAAACACCTTAAAACACCTGTCACATGCCAACTTCACTTCATTCCTCTCCTCAGGGAGCATATACATCTGGAATCATAATCACAGATAAAACCTTGACAAAATTGCCTATGAGCCCAGCCCCTCTCCCCAACATCTACCTTTTCATCACATTTAATACAATATTAATATCGGTTACTAAAAAGGCTTACAACCTTTACATTTCTGACATATCATGTTCAAACCTATATTTCACACTTCTTGTTTCCGTTTTACGTCCAGTACACTTAACAGGACTCTGGAGAGAAGATCATGTGGCTGAAGATTCCCCTCCCTCTCTGACACACATAAAGGCGTTTTCAGAACTGTTCAAATACCTACTGTCCTATAAACTAAAAAATCTAAGATTATGTATATCTTATTTAGGTCTGAGATATGTATATGTACACACACATACACACTTACAGGGTTGTATTTATTTCTGAAGCCAATTGCCTGTATCAATGACAAAGCAATTTTTATACAACATCTGGGTAAATCATCCTCAATATTTTCCTTAGAAACATTTTTTATTCTTCTTGCAAATCAGGCAAATACAATTAGCTAATTTTATAGAGTAATACTATCTGATCTTATTTATCAATGATTGACAGATTTTCAAATCAGAATAAAACACATTCTTTGCTGATCATCTTCTGGAAAGTGGGCTGCTTGCATTGTCTTAAACTAGGTATATTGCCGAGATACAGCAGGGGAGCTCATTCAGATTGGAGCAAATGGTGAGATTATAGATCCAAGAGATGCTACCCTGCCCCAAAGATTCTGGGTTTAGATCATATTTAGTTGCTGAGTCCCTGGAATGGTATTTTTTGCCACGTGCTAGTATAAAACATTCATCAACTGGGGTTACAAACAAATGCAATTGGAGAGGTTTGTAGAATTTTCATTTATTACTATGCTTGTAATTAATACCATGCTGAAATATCTCAGGCAGTTCACTCTATTGCTTTGTTCATTTTAGACTGGTGACAGCAATACATTGATACATAATTAACAGTTTAGAAAGGCAATAAAAATTTAAAAAATCCCCAGCAAATATAATAGACATCTCTTAAGCAAAGGACATTTAAATAGGTTGCCAGTTATTCTCTCAACATCTTTATGTGAGTGAAAAAAAATATACACTATGAAATATTCCTGAGACAAACCACGTTAATAAGCAAGAAATATAATTTCCTATGACTCATACACCCGGCTGCACTAGCTGGATAAGTATAGTGATGGTGTAGCAAAGAAACAGCAACATAAAATGTACTTCACTCTGGAAAGTTAAAACACCTTTACAAATACATTCATTTACAGTTTAGGGTGATGTTAATATCTGTCCTATTTTAAATAGTCTGATGTCTTTAATAGGATTATACCACTATTCTCCTTTACTTTAAAATGACCCAGAGTGTCTCACTTGTTACACAATAAGTATAAAATGGGATAGATGAATGGAGTAATCATTTCATTGAATCGTTTCAAGTCCTTCTGGAAAGCAACTGAATCTGAAGCATTAGTCTTTCTCCAGTGACTGAGGGAGATGCAGAGCTGGGCTCCACTTGCTGTCAAGAAGAAAACTGTCTCACATTTTAGGAGAACAGCATCATTGCCTATAAAAATGAAGAAGAGACAAAATAAATAAAACCAGTTAATGTTGTAGTTAACTTGCAAATCAAGTAAATCTGTTGATACAGTATTTTAGAAATAAACGATAACAACATCACACCAAACACACATTTCTGAACATATAAGACTTTTCATTTTGATTTAATGGTATATCAGCGTCAACTATTGCTTTCTTTGCTGGTACACACTTCCTGATGCCTACTGTGAAGGGTGCCCATATTTACAACTGAGTAAGATGATTAATTACACCTTGTCAATCACGGTGCATGAAGACATAACACCACAGCAGACAATGAAGATGATGCCTGAAGCTGCAATTACGTTTTAATTCATAGTTTATTGTATGTCCCGTATATTGCAGTCTAATAACCGTATGGGGCATCAAAAACATATGAGATATCAATCACTCTGCCCCCTGCTCTCTCATGTTTATATTATTCCACACCCTTTAATTTGCCATAACTAGTTACTTGTTTTCTGAGCTTTCTTCTATTTTTTCTTACCTTTGGTTTCCATTTATCTTTTATTCGCATTATCTTTATCCAACAGCTATAAAGTATGGATGCAAGTTTGCAGCTCACTTAAAATCTGTAACAGACAACCTGAAACCCAGCAATTAGCAAAGACAGCTTAGACTTGTGTCCCTTTGTTGAAGGAGGCGTTGAATTCTTTTGTTCTGATTTAGTCACGGTAGCTGGGTGGAAGCTGGTACCTCATTATGTGGTTGGTCTGTTTAGCTGGTAGGTAGCAGATGGTACTGGAGATGACGTTACCAGAGAGAGGCAGGGTAGAGAAACTCAAGACCTGTGATTTGTTCACCTGTCACCTACTACAAAATACAGGTTAAGAGACTTTATTATTAGCTTCACTTTTTTAAAATGAATAATTTCCCATTTCAAAAGAGACCCTATTTGATTTTAAAAGATGATTTGTATTACAGTGGTTTTTCCTCTGTTCATTATTCGAGAATATCCTGCTTTTTATTCTGAACAATGTAAATGTCATTCATGTGTCAGTATGTACACTAGCAGCTTTGTGTTTACAATCTATTACTTTCCTTGTTGTATTCTAGTAGCAAGGGTTGGATGCCTTCTTGTGTTTGTATATCACTTAAGAAGATAATCAGAGATAGTAGCCTAAGAACTGGATGTCACTGCCATACCTTTTCAATCATATCACTTCTGTTATTGTTTCCAGCCACTTATTCAATATAATTATATGAAATATAATCTAATCTTTTAGAGATAATTAGCAATGTCTGAGGCCTGACATTAAGTAGAAGAGGCTATGACCTGTTTCAGCTATAAATATATTTAGAACATGTGCAATAAGTTCTGTATTATAGAATTAAACTTGTCTGAAGAGATCTAAGGAAAATACAGTATATAGATACAGAACACATACAGCAAGATACCTAAGTAAAAGTAATGCAATTGTGTTCCGTGACAAGACATGGTATTAGGCAAACAGTACTGTGTGTAACTTTTTACCTGAGTTTTTTACCCCTGTACACTATTAAATGGAGGCAAACCACCCATCATAGAGAATACTAGTGAGGTCTTGCATGTTGATTAGTTGGGAAGGGGTAAATAAAGTGTAGAAAAGAGCAAAAGCCACATACCTGTTACTATCAACATGTATGGTGATTCATCTGTCCCTGTACATTATAATAAAAATAATTTATATATGTATATAATGGAGTGAAAGAAACAATGAGAATATGAAAACACAAAATAAACTACAGATTGTCAAGAGAAATACTGTACAAATCTGATCATTCTGTTTCATTTTCTAATCAGAATTAAAATACCAGTTTCCTTTGTTTCCAAGCACTGATAACTTTGGCACATTCTCTGTATATATCCCACAGATGCCAGATTAGCCTGCGTTCTGCACGACTCCTCGAGGGCTCTTGAGATTTTTTTATATAAATCTCTGTGAGACATAATATGCTGACAACACCTTGTTCCTCACTCTGAGGTGAAAATGTATTTAATCATTTGAAACTATTCAAAGGGAAAGGTAGCAGTGAGTATAGTTTATTATAAAAATGTCAAGAAATACATAAAACCAAGAAAGGAATAAAAGGAATAATTCCAACTGTAGCTAAATGTAGCCTTCTTCACTTTATTACACCTGTAAGAGGCAGACCACTACTACTGCTAACAATAATGAAATAATAAACAATAGTAATAATTTTACTCCATTTGTAAGATGCCAACCACTACTGCTAATAATAAAAACATGTAATAATTTTTATTCACAGGTCCCAGGTAAATTCTGGGATCTCATAAGTAAATTAAGACTTACTTTCCAACCTAATCCCTTTGCTACCATAATTAAAACACTGATATTTGACCTCAGAGCACTAAACCTTCCATGCCATCCATCTTCTTGGAGAATATTTATAAATCTTGAGAGGTTTCCTTCGTTTTTTACTGGGGGATTCCTTGATGTCTTTGCCTTAAATTGGGAAGAGGCTTCTCTGGCCTAGTTTTCTTAAAGTTAACTTGGAAAGAAGAGAAGTGAGAAGGATCAGTTTGTGAGAGACTCCATGCAGTTTAATGGCACCAATGACAATATTCTAGTTATGACTATGTTTCAGAAGGAGGGTGAATGATGTTGGTTGCATTCAATGAATTGTATATGTTTCAGATCAGATGATCTCTGAGTGTAAACCATTCCTTGACCTCCTGAGTCTCCTGCCGGGAGTCAGTTCACTCTGATATATCCTGCTTGCAGCGGCCACTGTAACATCTAAATCATTTAGTGTTGCCAGTTAGTTATGCGAATCTTCTTACCGATGCTGGTCTGAGTTTGAGTGGCTGCTGTTCTTCTGCTCCAAGCACTCTCTTCTGGGTGCACGAGGCAAGGCGGCGCTGGATTTGCTGCAGAGAACAGGATCCCTGCCGGGTTTCTGGGCCCCCACGTGCTCAGATGTTAGTTACCTAGAGTGATGGGTCTGAAGAGGATGGGAAGCATTATTATTTTTTTTTTTGCAAAAGTGGGAAAATAGCAGCAAAGCCTCAACAGCATGAAAACTCCAGCTCCCCCCCAGCCTACCCCTAGTCATGCCTCTCCCGTCTCCACTCAGTGCCTCCATCCCAAGCACATGCTGCCTGGGCCAGGAGCTGTTGCAGCCAATGAGGGCTGGCCAGGACATGATGTCAGAGAGGCTGTAGAAAAGGCGCGGAGGCTTGCGCTGGGCTGGGACTGCAGAAGCTTCTCTCGCACTTTAAGGGATTGCGCCGAGCGGCAGCAGCTCCCCCCCCTCGCCCCCCATTACTCACGCGGCGCCGCCACAAACTTATGTTCCTGGGGACAGCGGGGCGCACGGCAGCTCCTGGGGTGCATGGTCCAGGGGGCTGTGGGGAGCAGGGGCTGCAGAGTGCCCATCCCCATTGGTGGCCGTCCCACTCTTCACCCCCCCCCCGGGTTTTCCCTTTCCCAATGAGAACCGGGAGGTTGGGGGAGGAGCGGGGACAGGAGCAAACTTTGGCCCCGAGCTGCTCCTGCCGCTAGCCCTCTGGACTGAGTGCCCAGCGCTGGCATCTGCCCCAGCTCCCCTCCCGCCGCTGCCCCCCTGCCCTGCTCCCGGCTTTCTCCTCGGCGGCTTCGCACGGGGCCATGTAGGGGGCTGCCGTTGTTTTCCAGTTTATTTTGCACAGAAGATGGCTTAATTTTTGTCTATTAACCCCCCCCCCCCAGCCCGCCCAGCCTCCTGCCAGCTGGGCCGGGGCGGAGTGCCTGGGACTGCTCCGAGGGCGATGAGCCCTGCTCTGAAGAAGCCTCCTAGAGGGACGTGACGGGGCCACGCAACTGACTAGATCCAAGCCCTGAAGCCTGCGACACCAGCAGCCCTCCTGCCCCCCTCCCCGCAACCTCCCCTGCCCCCTCGCCCCACTGAAACCCGCGGATCGGAGCCTGCGCTGAGCTCCGGAGAGCTGCGCTGCCGGGCGCGTCCGGAGCCCGGCGAGAGACGGGGCGGCCGGGCTAGATGCATGGGGGAGGGCTCCGGTTAATGCAAGTGCTGGGCTCCTGCAGGGACCCCGACAGCTGTCAGCTGCAGCCGCAACTCGGGGCCTCCTCCTCCTCCGCTTCCTCCGCGATGCTTTTCCACAGCCTGGCCGGCTCTGAGATGCACGGGGTCATCGATGAGATGGACCGGAGAGCCAAGAGCGAAGCGCCAACCATCAGCTCGGCTATAGACAGGGGAGAGACCGAAACGGTAGGAGGCGAGAGAGCGGGCGACATACCCCCTCGACCCCCTAAAAATAGCGAACCCATAACGGTAACAACGCTTTCCCTTAACGAGAATAAACAGGGGGAAACGTAGGCAAAAATCATAACTAAGACGCCTAATAGGAACAAAAAAAATAAGCATAAACGCACCTAAAATCTGCGAAATAAAATCTAGGGGCTATGCATGTACCTGATAATAATGAGTAATAATAACAATAATAGGAACGGACGGATGAGCTGAAAGGCACGGCCCTTGCGAGAACAGGAATAAAGCAGCAGCAGCCTTTTGGAAGAGCCCAGGAATTCCTCCTCCTCCCCTGCCCACAGCCTGTCTGGCCTTCTCCTAAAGTTTTTTGGGAAGAGGGCGACATGCTCTTTTATGTAGTTAACGTTTTGGTGTAGCCAGATTTAGGGAGAAGGGACAGCATCCTGTCTGCAAAATGAAAAACACAAACACCAAAGGATTTCTGTTTTTTTTCCACATGGGATGAATACACTGAGGCAGTCACTACTGCGCGTCTAGTTGCAATGTTATAATCCATTCTTATTATTACTACCACTACTACTACTAATAACAAATATAATCTGTTCTCGCTACAATGCGACAAAAAGAGAAGACGAATTTCAAAGGTTACGAACGAAGACACAATTTTTTCCTTTTAAAATATTTTGCTAGGGCTCATTTTGTATCTGGTGATTTATAATATTTATGTATTACGTTTATGGAGTTGAATAGATACTTCTGAAGAAAATAATGTATTCCTTCTAAATGTCTTAAGCTAATTTAAAATCAAGCGAAGAGATTTTCAATTCCTTCAACATTTGTGTATCTCCTACTTTTTTTATTAAATAGGAATGATAACTCTTGCTAGGCAAAAAGATCCGTATTTAGGTCAAATATGCCTCTTCCTATAGAGCTGATATGGCCATGTGCACGAAAAAACCTTCCGAATTTGTTTTTAAGTTTTTCCATGTTGTATTATTTTTGTCAGCATTGTGTAGAAAATAACTGCCAATTAGTATGTTTAAGGCTGAAATGACGGCTATAAAAGAGAGCCTTCGTACCTGGTTTATGCTCTAAATATTTTTAGTTTTCTTTTGAAAAGTTTGATTTCTTTTTTCCCCGCAGGTAAACAGTGTTTGAATTAGACAACTGATCTCTCTTGGCATAATTGTTATGACATTTATATATGTAAGCCACCGTGTGTGTGTGTGTGTGTGTGTGTGTGTGTGTGTGTGTGTGTGTAAGTAAAATATTATAAACAGGGGCTTAGACTATTAACTTCTTAAGCACCGTTCTTGGGTCCCCAAATATTCATGTCACTGGAAGAACAAAGCAGAAAAACAGTGTTTTATTTAAACTGTATTTACAGGAAGCTGCTTTTGCTTATAAAACGATCACTAATCAGGGTTCGGTTAACTCTTTAAAGACATAAACAGTGGAGCTGTGTGGACAGCATACCATACATTGCTATACTTTCATTTAAATCTAAATTCTGAGAGTGGATTCATTGAAATATAGGCATTTGGGCTATTCGCAAAGGATTTATGTGGCTTGTACAAGTGTAGTTGGGCTACTGGATAGTTCTAGTATATTTTAAGACATTCCCTTCATTATCCCTCTATTCTCTTGTTCCTCTTTTAGCTGTCTTCTTTATTTTTGCATTGCGCACCAGTTTAAGGTGCTGGATGGGTAAAAAAATTGTATCCGTCAGATCTATTTTTTTCCCACAATAAGTAAATATATAGGGAGTTTTAGGTGCCATGTTAAAAGCAAACGAAGAGGGAAATGTACAAAAGCCAGCTGCAAGGTCTGCCATAAATAATGCTTCGCATTTTATCTTTCCACGTGAATATTATTTTAAGATCCAGGATAAAACAAATGAGGATGTTTTCCTTTTGGTTTAAATGGTTTCCACCATTATTTTCTCACTAGTTAGTTGAAGTTGATTAGATTTTTTTTAAAGGAACTTTCGATTGGGTTGTGATCTGACACTAAACTATTAAATTATATAGGGGTTACATTTAGTTTATTGCTTCCAACTTTATCCCGGCATAACCTAAAATGCTCTGCTGCGGATTTTCCCCGTTTTCTTGATTGCACATTTCAGACTATGTAGTATTCTTGACAAAGCATTCTACGCTTTGAATTTAGTAATGTTCATCTCCTCCGCAGTTTTATTGACTCATCTGTTTAGTGCTTTGGGCTGGAATACATTTTGTTTGGAATCAATTTACAGAGAGCTCTTTCTATAACTCTATAACTGCCAGGATCTGTAATTTACCCGGATTTTTTTATATATATATATACACACACACAAACATAGCCTTTCCTATACAGTCACTCTCCGTGTCTCCACTATATAGATATTCAGATATAGATATCTCAAATTAACTGTCTGCGATATGCCTGCTGTATGATTATTATGACTTGTTTGTTTGCAGAGCAGCATGGTTTTTGTTTGCTCTGGGACTGGCCGATCCAGTTCATATATACCATTTATTAGATTTAACCCGGATGGCCTTCCCCCTCACCCTGTAATATGTCCTTCTCGCATCCTATCCCCTCTGCCAACAACAACGTCCCTTCGCTTAGGATAGGGGCAGATATTTTAAGCCTTGGAAATCTTAAGGAAACTTCCCTTTCCCAGGGCAGGAGAAGCAGGTCAGGATGGCAGAGGCTGGAGTCCTCGGAGCTCCCTTTTCTCTGGTCTCTCAGTTAAGCCCCCTGGAGTGGAAGAGGAGAAGCCCAGCCCTGATGGTAACTGGGCTTGGGGGAGGAAGGGGAAGGGGGGTTGGTTAGTGGTGCAGGAGGGTTTCTCCCTCTGTCACTAACTGTCTGTAATTGTTTTCCCCCAGCAGACCATGCCTTCCATCAGCAGTGACCGGGCTGCCCTGTGCGCCGGCTGCGGGGGAAAGATCTCCGACCGTTATTACCTCCTGGCAGTGGATAAACAGTGGCACATGCGCTGCCTGAAGTGCTGTGAATGTAAACTCAACCTGGAGTCCGAGCTCACCTGCTTCAGCAAGGACGGGAGCATCTACTGCAAGGAGGATTATTACAGGTACGGACTGCCCCTCCCCCAGTGCAGGGAGCGGGGGAGGGCTCTGAGACCCACCCACCCACAGAACAAATCCAACCCCACTGCACACTGCATAAGGGGGGTACTGGGCAGACCCTCCCTGCGGGGCAGGGTATGGGCTCCCTAAGCGTCTCCATCCAGAGGGGGGATAATGAGGTAGGCAGGACAGGCTGCAGTCTTTGGGGGGAATGGGCCAATATCGGGGCACGAACCCCACCCAGGCTTGGAACACGTGCCCCCCCCTCGGTTTCCTGCACTCTTTGAAGTAAAACGAACCAACTAAGGAGAAATACAACTTCGCTTTCTTCTCAGCCCTTGGCAAATAGTATTAAAAAAATAGTAATAATGATAGTTAATTAACGCGCCTCCAGTATTACTTTAAATACACACAGGCACACACACACACACACCCGGTAAACTGTGTATGGATTGGCGCCCCAGATGCAGGGAGCCAGCCTGGAGAGGGGGTCTCAGCAGCCGTCGCCAGCTAGGATGGATGGAGTGGCAGGCTCTGGGGATAACTCACAGAAGAGCGAGAAATGTTATTCGTTAGGATAGTTCTCCATTCAGTACTCTGGGTTTCAATGAAAAGGCTGTGATGGTGCCCGGCGATTTGAGCTGGAAAATGCCGAATTTCTCCCCTGGCACCCAAGCTGAAGGTCAGACCCAGTCCCTTCCTGCTGTCTCGGATCTCCCGAGCAACCACAGCAGACAAGTTTCGCTGCTGTCCCATGGCCCTGAGGGGGGATTTCGCTGCATTGGAGTTGCAGAAGTGAGGCGGGGTGGCAGGTTGAGTGTAAAATAATGTTGTTGCTAGATGGGAAGCAGAACTGGATGCCCTGCAAACCTCATGAGCCAGGGACCCTGGCAGGGGTATCTCCCCTCGGACTGGTCTGGCAGGACCATAGCTGGTTTTACGGCTTTCCACGGCTTGAATCTCTTAAGAGTTTAGAGCACTGGAAGACAAAGGCCACTTTGCAAACTTTACTGCCTTGTTCCCCGGTCCTTGCTCATCCAGGGATCGCGGTCTGGAGCCCAGCCTGCTCTGAATAAAGCCTTCTGGCCGGAGAAGAGAAACATCTTTAAGCTTTTACCGGCGAATTGCAGAAGGGGGATGGGGAGGAGATGCGCGATAAAAAGGGGAAATGCGGTTCTCATTTGTTTCCTGTCGCGGTTCTGTTCTGCAGGAGGTTTTCGGTGCAGAGATGTGCGAGGTGTCACTTGGGGATCTCCGCTTCCGAAATGGTCATGAGGGCCAGGGATTTGGTATATCACTTAAACTGCTTTACTTGCACCACTTGCAACAAGATGCTGACCACCGGCGACCACTTTGGCATGAAGGACAATCTGGTGTACTGCCGCCTCCACTTCGAGACTCTCATCCAGGGGGAGTACCAGGTGCATTTCAATCACTCGGATGTAGCCGCTGGGAAGGGCCCAGCACTGGGAGCGGGCTCTGCCAATACTTTGGGACTGCCTTATTACAACGGCGTGGGGACTGTCCAGAAGGGGAGACCCAGGAAAAGGAAGAGCCCAGGGCCTGGGGCAGATTTGGCAGCTTACAATGCAGGTAAGAGACCCCTCCCCGCCAAGAATAATGCTGATGGTTTGTTTCTGTTCCCCTGGGGGGGGGAGGTTCTCTTTATTTTAGCTTAAACTCTTAATCATAGTTTAGCTGCAGCATAATTATTGAGATCAAGTGCTGTCAAACTGCAATTACGGAAGCTGATATGTTAGCATTTTTCACTTCAGTTGGAAATAAAATGTTTTGAAGCAAGGTCATCTGGTTGGGGGCGGGGGAAAAGGGAACGGGTGTAGCTTGAAATAAAATCTGGAAACCAGAGATTGTAAATTAGCACTTCAGAGAGCTGTGAATTTCTTTTAGTAGTTAGTTCTTAAAGGCTGCTGGTGGGTGAATTATTCTGCCACTTTTGAGCTTTTGCACCAAAGACTTTGGTAAAGAGGAGAGTAAAAAACCAAACCAAACCCAACAACGTGGTGATTTCACCGGGAACTGAACTGGAAGGGAGATGGGGCTGTGCTGGAACTCTGGCGTGGGGGTACAGCGTTTTTATGTTTGGGCACATGCATAGCGCAGTCTGGTGGTCTGCGGAATTGTCTTTAGAAAGCAGGTATTTGCAGGCAAGCCCTGGACTGTTTGCCCGATGACCAGTTTGACTGGAGTTTTGTTCATCAACTGTGAATTATAAAAGTCAAAAAACTAAAAAAAAATCACTATTCTAACCATGCACTAGCCTCAAGTTACAACCCCCCTACTCCAAATTTGAGATCAGCAGTAAGGACAAGGGGTCGCAGGAACAGACCTGGGTCCCGGGACAAGCTTGTGTCTTTGCAAAAACCCATGGCTCTCCAGTTCTTTACATTTCAATAGCTAATATCCCAGATTGTTTCCCTTCACCTCAGTGTTGTAATTTTGCAGGCACAGGAATTCCAATTGGCTGCCCATCCTATCAAAGAAAATTATTTCTTTCCTTTACTCTTCTTCTAATGTATCATGTGTAGCCTGTATATAACAGAAATGTTAGAATTATTTTTATCTTCCTGTTTGTGTGGATCCAAGAAGAGATAGAAAAGGGTTTGTGCAGAGGAAAAGATTTAGATCTCCGTTCTATTAGAAGTGTTTCCAGCAGATGTGTTGGGAACAAGGTTTTCTCTAGACACAAATCTCTGTAAACTCTTAGATCAAGAGTCCAGCAAATGTTTGTAAAACAGGGGGAGACCCTGAAGAAGAGTCAGCATTTGCCGGTTTTTTTCAGTAGTGCTGCCCCTTTTTCACAGCTCCTTGAGTCCTTCAGCCCTCCTTGGCAGAGTGTAATTCTGTCTGGTATGACGTTCGTACATGACCTGGGGGTGGGGGTGTGGTGCAGTTTTGCCTTGAACTTTTTGGGGGGATGGGGCCCTCAGGCAAACGTACAGTTTGCTGCTGTTTGGTGCAAATTCCCTCTCTCGTAAATCTCTGGAATATGCTGCTCTGGGCAGCGCTTTACTTTCTACTACTCAATAGTAGAAAAAATAGAAAAAAATAATCAAGAAAAACTGCAGCGCAGTGTATGGCTTTGTGAAAATCTCCTCATCTGCTAGTGATCTCCCAGCCCTGTAGACTGAGCGCTCTTTGAAAGTCGGGGGCAGGAGGAACGGAGGATGCGGCTAAGGCTGCGCCTCTTTTGCGCGCAACTTGGATGGGAACAATGGGGATGGATGTGCAAAAATTACTTGTTTGGCCTAAAAATAACGAGGAGGAAAGGCGCAAATTTAACTAACTGGAAAACAGGTTTCAGGAACCGTTTGCCACCTGGAATTCGATTGCTGTCTAATTTGGAAAATGTACGCAAGTCAATGGGAGTGCCATTGGAGAGATTTGGGAAGGAAAAGTTCTTCTATGCTTTGAAAGGTGTATATGACGTTTTCCTCAGATTCACTCCGAGCTTTAAAATATATAGAAAACACGAGTTTCACGTTTAAAATTGTATCCTTTTAGGAGGATTGTCCTTCCGCTGTCTCCCTATGCAGGGCAGATGTTCAGATTCAAAGGACCAGTAAACCGAACCATCAGCATCTGTCCTGGATAGGTGCGCAGCCTGAAAAAACATTATAGCTCCTTGGCTTCTTAAACTCAGAACGTTTATTTGCAATTATTTTTAATTCCTTTTCAAAATAATTACTCTCCTTTTTTTTATTTCTGCTTTGACTGTGAAACTGCAGATTAAACAACCTTCCCTGGGAAGGTTTTATCTTCTTTTGCTAAACCTTTTTATGATTAAAACAAAATCTCTTAACTGAAGTGATTATAAAGGAAGTTCTGGAAATCTACTCATTTTGTCCTTTGATTTAAAATAAAACAGTAACGGATTGCAAAGTGTACACTTAGTAAGTTTTAAAAGAAAACATGTTTTAACGTGTGTGTGTGACTGCTTCCCACTTTGAGAGATGCACTAGAAATAAACAATATTTGCCATCCCCTCTTTCTTTTTGTTGTCAATTGGGGTTTGTGTATAATACATCGTATTCTTCTAAAAATTAAAACCACACACATGAATTTGGGGAGGGGAGGGGAGGGGAGGGACACCTAAAACCTGACCGTAGTTTAGAAATAAATTATTTACTAAACGGCAGTTTTTTCATCTGTAGCATAAATTGGATTGACTCTTTTTTCCCACTCAAACAAGACCCAGTTTGCAGTGGGGTGGAATGGTTGAGGGATTTTAGATGTGGATAGAGCCTGACAAGTGGAAAATAGCTTAGAAGGAAGCCGGAACTTCAAAAAGATTTTTCCCCCTTTCTTCTTCTTCTTCTTTTTGTGTAAGAGTTGCTTCTATGATCATACTTTTTTTTCTTTCACTTGTTGGAATGGAGTTTGAGAGGGTTTTTGGGTCAGTAAATCAATGGCTGAAAGCCTGCTGAACACAGGAGCACCTGTAAAGAATTCTGAATAAAATACTCCCTTTGTGAATTGGACCCCGAACCTCCCACAGCCTGGAATATTTTATTCATTCATATCTAGTCTCCCTTTAACGCGAAGACACTAAAATATCCCTAGAAATGATAGATGTACCGTGCATACCGAGGGCCCCACAGACTGATAAAATGCACAATCTTTGCGAAGAGCAAAGACCCACATTAAGAACTATTTTCTTCCTTTACTAGCTGGACTCTGGAGGATATAAAGTCTGTCAATAGGAGGGTGGTTAAATATACAGCGCAGACATAACTCTCGGGTTGGGGAAACAATGGGAGAGGACAGCTAGTCCCGAGAAAGGTGTGCACTTGTGAAAAAGTTTTTTTCTTTTTCTTTTCTGTTTGTTTTGTTAGTAATGTAGAACGGAAAAGGCTTTTGAGCTAGGTTAAAGCAGTAACTGTTATCCCTAGATTCGCTTTGGTTGGACTTCTGCAGCGCTCGAGTTCGTTTATTTCCTTTCACTATCGAACAAGCGTTGAAAGAATAAATCTAGAGCTTGCGAGGGGGTCTGGTGAATCCAGGCAGCAACGAAAGAGTCTTTTGCTCCTACCTCCCTGCCCCCTGTCCCGTCCCCCCCCCATCCCCAGCAAGGTTCGGGGGAGTCAGGAGTGTCTCTGGCGCAGGCTCGCTCTCTGGTATCAGCCAAAAGTTTCACAGGAAAGACAAATAAACCACCAAACAAATACAATAAAAAGCAGGTAAAGTTTTTGAATAATTTGTTCGATCTCTTTTATTCTAATTTCTCCCATCGCTTTTCTTGCCTCTGCACAAAAATCAAACAACAAATGACAAATCAAAGAAAGATTTCTCCTTGCCACTGAAATTACAAAGCCAGACAAAATGGAGATTCTCAAGCGCGAATGTTTTCCAGGAGGTTAGTGAGAAAAATCACACTCTCCTCCCCGGCCGATGGGCTTCGTACTTTCAGGTGTGGCTTGGTTTTTTGTTTTTTTTTAAGTATTTAGTACGAAAAAAGTCTGTCAAATACGTAACTGCCGGTACAACTTTGGGGAGCCTGCTTTGCTGGGGCGAGCACCTGGGACACGATCCCTGAAGCGGGCCCCTCCAACGGGAGATTACAGCTACGGATGAGGACTCTCCCCCGGGACCCCAAAGGGACTGGGAGCCTGGGGGGCTGGGGACCTGCTGCGCGCCCCCTGGAGAGCAAGGGCGCGGCTTGCGCGCCCGGCTCCCGCTGAACTGCGCCTATTTCCCAGGGAGGCCTCTTGGGAGTGAACGGGACCAAACCAAATGTGGCCCCAGCGAAGAGCGAACCAGCCCCTGCGCTGCTACCAGGGGCCTGGGGCAGGCTGGGCGGACGGGGCTGCATGTGCGGGGGCCGGGGCCGGGTCTGGGTCTGGGTCTGGGTGGGAGGGGACAGATGGGGACAGAGGGAGGTCAGCGCTGGAAGGGGAGGGGAGACGCTGCAGGGACTCTGCTTTGCCTCCAGCCCATGACCCCGGCTCTGGCAGCCCCAGCCTGGCCCTGGCGCTGGACTTGGGGAGAGGCTGGCGGGGTTAATCACCAGCGCAGGGACTTACTGAGCGCTCGCACCAGCAATCTAGCTTCATTCAATTGGCTTAATTGAGAGGAAAAAACCTTCCCGAGCCAGCCTCTCCAGGAGGCTGGCCCGGACACCCCCGCCGCAGCCCCCAGAGGGGGCTCAGATCCCCCCTTCCTCCCCGCTGGGGCACCCCGGGCACACACGTACCGGGGACCCTGATCTACCCCTCACCCCCTCTTCTTGCAGGCCTGGCCCCTCTCTACTCCCCATAGAAACCTTCCCCCCGTAGTCCTGGCCCTTCTGCGCCCTCCTCAGGACCCCTTTGTTCTCTCCTCTCCCCCCATTTTAGGCCTGTCCCCTCCGCTCCTCCCTCTCTTTCCCCCGACATACAGCCAGTCCGGCAGCTACTCCGATCTTGAGCCTCTTTCTCCCCCTAGAGGAGTCACACAGGTTGCAATTCACTGGGGTTTGCACCGAGACCGCACGAGGTGCCCTTTGGTTCTGGTAGGAGGAGGGATAAGATCCCGTCCCTGCCCTTGCCTCTGCCACAGTCTTGTTCACAGTTCTGCTTCTGAGGTCTAGGGAGGGATCCTGGGATTGTTTCGCCAAGCGAGACTGTGAGGGAATGTGACCCAGACAGAGCCCTGAGCTTTCTTTCTAGCTGGAAGGTTGCGGTAGGGATAAAAAGGGAGCTCCACTCTCTGTCATCTCCCCCGCCCCCAGGACATCCCCTATCTCCTGTATTCCCCAAAGCGCTGCTTGAGATGTCAAGGCTGAGGAGGAAGCTCCTGGGTCCCCGACTCTGAAACCCCACAGGTGTGACCTGGGGAGGGGGACACACTCCCTGTTCTAGGTGCCCCAGATTCCTCCTGCCGAGCACAGAATCCCCCTTTTTGTACCAAAATCCCCCTTTTTGTTCCACTTGCTATTAAGGACCCAAGAGTCGTCCCCCCCCCTTGTTCAGAGGGAGATCCAACCCACTCTATATCCCAGGTGATATGAGCCAGTGAAGGATTCTCATCTTTTTACCTCCCACAAGGATACAAAACCCTTTCACAGACCTACCTCAAACAACAAACAGTGCTGCTCTCCCTTCCTGTTCTTCCAGGTGGGAAAAGGTGCCGGTCACTGAGCCACTGGGAGTGGAGAGCTGATGTCTCCACCATATGTCTCTTATCGCATCATTCTCTTGACATCAAGCTTTGGTTTGCGTTTTCCTTTTGGTGATTTAACATGTCAAACATAAAATAAAGATCAAATTTCCCCAAAGGAAGTGCTTCTGCCCCTTGCATCCAGCAGCACATTGAACATTAGTGCAAGGTTTGTTTTGAACCCCAGCTGGTAGGATCCAAGGACCAGGTTGGCATAAGAAAGATCTTTCTGTGTTTTCTTCTCAAACATAGTTTATAATAACAATACCTTATTTCTTTGTTCCCTGTCATCCTTTCACCAGGCACTTTGCTGCATTAATATGTGGAGTACATTCTGTTCCTTAGCACCAAATTCCAATGTTTTTGGCATAGTTTGTCAGGCTCAAATTGCTGGTGATACTGCCTGAGCTGATTTTTGTACAGTGTTTTTAATGGGGGGAGTGTAGGACTAGTCATTACTCAGAGTGGCCAGCCAGAGATCCATAGGGAGGGGGATATGATGGCCAGCATGAATGTGGTTCGGTGGCTGGTGGAGACTCTGGGAGGGAGGGCACAGTGGATAGCTTGGACTCAGTGTGCTAAAACGGGACTCAGTGCCCATCTGGGTTTCTTTGATCCCCGAAGTGGGAACCAAGCACTAGTCTCATTCATTTAAGCTTTCCCATTTGACTGGCATTTCACTGAATTCCATTTCGGAACTTGTCTCATGGCAGAAAGCCCTCAGCCTGCAGTTGAGAGGAAACCTGGAATTTGGATTGTCTAACAGATCCTCTGTGAGATACACAGGGATGGCACACAAAGAACAGGAGCAAAAGTGTCTGAAAAGGAGAGGGGGTACATAGGGAGCATCTACAGGATTATTTCTTTGCACTGAGGTATTCTATAGGAGACCCCCTGCTCTCCCCATCCCCATGAAAATTCCCTTCTGCCCACTGAGTATCTTTTGACCCACACCCTGGGAGGGAATCCAGATTCTGGGAGAGTCACGTATAATAATACAATCCTAAGTACCACACCCCAATGTGAATGGCTACTGGCACTAATCAGAAATCTTTATCTCAGGCTAAGCTTGAGAGGGGTATCCATCCAGCTGGCATAACAAGAGTGCGCAGCAACCACCCCTATGCACTTAGAAATTCTGTTGTGGCAGTTCCTTTTTTAAGAGGAGACAATAGTTCTGCAGGCCTCAAATGGGACATTTTTGTTTTTATTTTATTTGAGGACTGGATGAGTAGGGAGAAGAGGTAGGGAAGTAAATTATAAGAAACAAGTTATATATATTTGCAATGAAAGGAAAGCAGGCTTTGGTTCTTCAGAAAATAATTCGATGTTTTTCGTCATCAATCACTGACTTGTCACCTCTGGGAGGATTAGAAAAGATTTAGGATGATGCTCATGGGTCTTTTCCATCTCTAATTTCTATGAGTGAATTTCTACAATTCTGAGTGAATATCTTTAAACAACAATAATAAATAATGTATTATCTTACCTCTTTTTCATAGCACCAATTTCCCTGAGCAATATAGTTTTAGATAATCTTCTTCCTAGCATTATTTGAGGAGGAGAATGTAACTATGAGGGAGACTGAAGTACATAGGGTGACTACATGTTTGGCAACCAGACTTTAGTAACCAACCAAGCCAGAAGAAGATTCTGAAGTTTTCCATTCAGCTTAATAAATGCAGCATTCTGCTGTCCCCTTTTGTGTCTCCTTTTCCCCCTCAAATTCAGGTGCTGTCAGTTTTTCCATGAGAAAACCAAGTTTAAAACTCAGCAGAAAAAATGCCCCTCATTGCTGAAACTTGGCATGAGGCTAGCCTGGAAAGGATTTATATATATAGATATAGATCTATGGCTAGTTATTTAAATTATAGGAGTCTAAAAAACGGTGAGAGAAGTTTTGCGGTTTCGGATGCTTTTTACATGTTTGTGAGACTTACATGCCTTTGTTTTTCAAACTGAAATGTTTCAGGCCTTACTCCATAATGTGTCCTGGCCTTTAAAAAGTCTCTGAAATGCTGAATTTTGCAAAGCAACCACTATATATGCTGACTAATTGCTTTCTATAATGTTTGAATATATTTATTATTATTGGTATAAAAGACACACATGCATATTATGAACATTTTGTTAAATTCGTTTCCACACCTGATTTTTAAAGTTCATATTTATTCTATGGAGCTGAACAGCTCCAATTGGATAAATAATCTGTATTTGAAATAAGGCCATACCTATCTGTTACATTACATTGTATTGGATCAGTAATGATGGACTATTTTAAAAACCTGTGTGTAGATGTTTGGACAGCTGGATCAATAATTCACATTTTACAGCTCCCAAGATACATATTTATCCGTTTTTTTTTTTTTTTTTAGCCCTTTTGGTAGAGTGGATGAATAATTATCAAGGGAGAGTGTAAAATGAAGATTACAGGGATTTTTCCCCTTTTTAACACAAAACTTTTTAAAAAAACTGAAAAGGGGGGTTGCGGATACCTGAGCACAGAGGGCTAAATTAATGACAAAATGTCAGAACAGATTTCTAGACGTATCACTGAATTTTCTCGTGGGTTTAGTCTTGATCCTTAATGTTATTTTAAGAGGATTTTTTGTGGTTTACTGTATGCATGTATAAAATCAAAATAATACCTTTGGCTTATGAGAATATTTCGCTTGGCGTGCAACTTTTAGTACTATTTGGTAATTATTGTAATGTTCCTTTACTCCTAAACATTCTTTGCAAGACTTGTTACTGATTTTTTCAGATCTATCGGGCAGTCTTGTTAAATTATCTCAAATGGATACATGGAAAATTGATCTTTGAACCACTATTTTTAAAGAGAATTTGTTTTTAATGAAATATAAATATACAGAGAATAGTTTTTAAAATGTATATTTTTGATTTGGCACACTACTGACATATTTTAATAGGCTTATTTCTTTAACCAGTCAAATTATAGTTGTAATTTTCTGTCTGGTACACAAACTTTACTCCTTTAATAGTGTTTTATTTAATAGGTCTCTCTTGTATTCTACAGGGTTTAGTTTGATGGAGGAAATAATTATAATTTTAACTAGTCTGTTCCATCAAGATTTAAGTGGACTCTATTTAGGAGCTTTCTGTGTACAGTACGATGCAATTTATGGTGATACAAAGTGCATTAAAACACTTTACAGAGTTGAGGACAGCTACTGTCCTACAGACAGAAAGTCATGGAATGGATGTGTGGAGATGGAGAAAAGAAAAAAGGAAAGAGACCTGACATTTTAAAAGCAGTAAAGATGCAGGTGAGGATTCTTGCAGACTAGTTATTGTAAGGGAAGAATAGAAAGATGCAGGAATGGAGGGGAAGGCAAGTAGGGTTTCTATCATTACAATACATGCCATAGTATGTTCTTTTAATCGCTGCACTCAGATGATTTGCAAACAATGTTGGTCACAGAGTGATGGATTTACACAACCGTTTCCTTCTTGTTGTCTTTAGCTTTAAGTTGCAATGAAAACGATGGTGACCACCTGGATAGAGACCAGCAATACCCCAGTAATCAAAAAACAAAGCGCATGAGGACATCATTCAAACACCACCAGCTGCGGACAATGAAGTCTTATTTTGCTATTAACCACAATCCTGATGCCAAGGACTTGAAACAGCTAGCTCAGAAAACTGGCCTAACCAAAAGAGTTCTTCAGGTAAGAAGAGCAAAGACTTCTGTCTCTAGCAGTAAATAAAATATCGATCTCATGTTTGACAAGCCTCAGTTGAAACACTGTGGATAATACCTCCACATATTGCTAATGTCCAAATTTTTCTTATTTGTTGGTACCCCCTGTAACACGTAAAGTAATGCCAGAGAGTACGAGAAAAGCCATTTCTTTACAGCCTAGCAGAGGAATATATCTTGGGTTCTAATTTTTAGAGCACAGTTGTGTAAATTAGGTGTCTTGCTTATTTTTATCAAACAGTTAGTTACATCTGTCAGGCATTTTTCCTGCAGTATGCTTTTAAGGAGAGGTGAATGATTTTAGCTGTCATATTCCTTTTCTAGGTAAATAACAGTATAGAAGTTTAGAAGTCACTCTGAATGAATAATTGCATAAGAAATTAAACAGAAATATTGATCTATTTTGTCAGTCAGGACAGATCGGACATCTTGGCTTTGTAGCTGAAGTGAATAATAGATAGATTTTTCAAAGATTAAACCACACGTTAATTTCTCATTCATAGTTTTGTAATTTAGAACCAAGGGTGAAGGCATTTTTAAAGACATTTTTCCATTACATGCTGGATTTTTCTTGGCCCAAAGGCACTTGTTCCCTCTGAATTTTTATGGGAAGCAAAAGATGGGAATGTTGGATCCTTCAGCTCCATCTAAATCTATACTCTGTGCTACACCAAATTGGATTTGCTGGGCTCTTATCCAAAATGACTTTTTAGCCAGAGGTAAATTTGGGAATTCAGGTGTGCTAGACCCTCCTCTTGAAATAGTGTAAACAAGAGCCTGAGTGGGGTTTGTGGGGAAATGGGTTGGAGACTTTCTAGGAACCAAATGGGGTACAGTGACAAAATCTGACAGGGAACTATGGGGAAACACTAGCACCGTGGCAAGTTCACAGTGAAATGAGGGATGGGTGGAGGTAGCAATGCTAAGAGAAAAGATAAATTTGCTGGAGTAAACCTAGATCTTGTGGTGATAGATGGATAGAGAGAAAAAGGAGCGGAGGTTGGGGTTCCTCTGGAAAAAACTGTAATAACAAAATTCCTGTGACTCCTTCTCTTGCACATCTTTCCTGCTGTTTGACATTGTTTGTTTTTATGGCCCTACCTCAGCGCAGTGGGACAGATACCTACCCTGCTAGTCCCTACACTTATTAATGCCTGAATCGGTGCCTCTTGCAGCAGCTGCTCCCATATGTGCCTGACAAGAGCTATTGCTTGTGCAAGAAAGGATTTTCTGCATGTTTCCATGTTCCTTCTGCCACTTCCTCTCTTCCGTTTTCTTCCTGTTTCTCCGGCTTCTCTTTTCCTTTTCTCTCTTCTTCTTTTTCCCCACACTTTGATTCACTTTAATCATCTCCTCTCTATTCCTTGAACTTCACCTATCACAGAGCTCTCTGAGTGCCTTCCTATAGTGCATCAAGCAACATGAGTCACATATGCCATTACTGTCTCTCTCTCTCTCACCATCTTTCTGTTCTCTCGTCCCATCCCAGCTGCATCAGTCTTAGCATTCAGCCCTCAACTTTCTTTTCTCTACTCATACTCTGCCCTTCATTCCCCCACCCCACTTTATTCTTCCCATTCCTTCCTTCCCTCTTATACCCTAGTTCTCCCTCTCCAACCCTCTTACTCTGTGACTGCCCCCACTTCAACATCCCTCTATCATTGGTTCTTTGCTCTTGCTCTATTCCTTCTACCCCTGTCTTACACACTTAAACACTGACATTTCTGGGTGCTGAATGTTTTCCCTTCTTTTCATCCTGTCCAGCCCCCTGCAGTTCCATTCAGCTTCTTTATGAGCTTGCTAAAGTTATTGGAGAATCAGTCATCTTGCTCCCACAGTGGTATATCTGGTTTGCTTTGCCTGCAGCACTGTGGGAGGTGCACAATAAGGAGGAGAGGATTGGACCTGTAGGACCACGGGAAATAATAGAGTACTGTTTCCAAAAAGTGATTCAGAGTGACACTTTGCCTACTACAGCCATGCTTATGGCCTCTTCTGCCTATGGTGGAATTGCCCTAATCCACCCTTCCAAGTTATAAATTAATGTGGGCCATGAAAACACTTTCTTTTTGGCTTGCATAGATCAGGGTTTTAGAGCCTCTGTGTCCAATGTGCACTTTAACTGATCAGTGAGAGGAAGCAAGCTAGATTTCTGTGGCCATGGAGATGATTTTCAAACTTGAAAGTTCACTTACAGTAATTGCAAGGTGGCTCCTTGCTGGGGAAGTCTCGTCATGCTTGTTGGCTCCTGGCACAGTGCTGTTCATGAATTCTTTTAAATTGAAAAGTTTGATATCCAGTCCGTGTCATTTATTGAACTCAAAGCCATTCACTAATACTACTGAGCTAAGCCATGCAACATTAGATTTCATCTGTCTTTTGTACTGAAGACACATGGACTCTCAGCCATACATGGACATGTTCCAGTAGTATTAAATTCCAAACATTGCTTGTGTTATTGCCAGGCATGTCTGTAAACTTACCTTCTTTTCTGCAAGAGTAGGTCTGTGCTGATTTGGCCAAGGACAATGTTTTTGCCTTCAACATCTTTCTCTTTCTTTATACATAATTTTTAATAGAAACTCTATATAAGCTTGCCTACAGTTGATGAACAGAGAAACAGCTGTCTCTAAGCCTTGTGACACTTGTAATGAAACTGGTGAGCGTCCTAAGCATATATAGTGTAGTTTCCAGTGTACCAGAAGTTGGCCATAATCCTTTTACTGTATGGACATCAGTCCCATGAATACATATTAGGGGTGGGTATGCTGATCGACGAGTGGAATATTTGGCCAGATTCTTCAGCATCTATGATGTCACACTTGGAAGACCTGACTTTGAGCTTGGCTAAGTCTGTAGTGAGTCATCAGTCATCCATGGCCAGCAGTAGTGGGCAGGGGAACGTGTATATACTACTCTCTAAATGATTGTTCCTGATGCAGTTTGGCAATGCACAGACTATTTCCCAGAAGTATCTAAATCAGAATTATGTTCAACTTTTTTTCCATAAATTTCCGCTATTTCTGTTTGTTTTTATTTATTTTTTAACCTTTTGATCTACAAGTCCATTCACATACCTAATGCATGTCAGCCAGTGAGAGCATGTGAATGAGTTGATTGAAATTCAACAACTTTCCTTTAGGTTCTTTCCCCAGCAAAGAAAAAGAGGGAGAAAACCCCCACAGCTCTTTGCATCTAACACCTTCTGCAGGTGATATGAGGAAAGGGGGCTCTCGGGAGGAAATTCTGATAAATGGCACAAAATGTTCCTTTTTAGGGCCTAGATTCTGCCCTTTGTTGCATAGTGCAGAAGGGGTGGGGGAGAAGATAGAAAAGGATTCTTTCCTCCCTGCAAGTAGCAGGGTAAGATCCTTCATAGAGACAAAAGAGTGCTATAGGAGGACTGGCAAATGAGCTGGCCCATTCCATCTATAGTCTCAAGGAGATGTAATCTGCTTGGTAGAGGTCTGTCCAGCTACCTCCTCTCTTCCCAATAGCTTAGAATGCATGCTATTCCGAGGAGCAGCAAGTAACCCTATTCTATGCTGCTCCCCCAGGCAAGAACAGGATTTTGCCCGTAATATTCAGGATCTCTTTAACACACTGTCAAGATTATATGACAAAGAAAGTGATATGGAAATGTACACAGAGAGGCTAAGTGACTTGTTCAAGGAAGTCTGTGGAAAACAGCAACTTAAACGTAGGTCTCCTTAGCCCTAGCCTAGTGCCCCAACCACTAGACAATCCTGCCTAGCTGTCCATCCATAGCTATTCAATACCATTAACTCAAATCTAGTATTATTAGTCATTGACTTACAGCTGATTCTGTTTTTCAGTGGTAGTTTTGGTTTATGTAGTTCAGACCTTTAATGATGCATTTGAACAAAAAGACATTAAATATTTCCCACACTGTTGTGATTTTATTTATTTATTTATTCCTAAATACTGAAGACCAGATTCCTAATTATCTAACTGATGTGAGATGAGCCCTTCTGGAACTATTATGTACAGTTGTGTTATTGTTTCCTTGTGTTAATGTAGCACTATTATTGGTATAGGGCCTGAACCTGCAAAGTGGGCTTAAAACAGTACCACCGCTGTGCTGAGTGGAGAATTCTGATTTTGTAGCCTTTTACATCCTATCTGCAGAGATATAAATGATGACACATACTGCAAGGCAGGCCCATATTACCAACAGCTCACACAAACAATAGTTTTGCTTCTCTCAATTCCCTTGAGTAAAAACGTTGGCTGAAAATATTTCACATCGTAAGTCTACACTGCAGACTCGTATACAATGTGTTGCGGGTAGCTGTTTTAGGCTATTCTTTTCTGACACAAGGCTAAATATTTTTCAGAATCTCAGTACAGTCAATATCTAGAAGCTTTTTAAGTAGCAATATTAATACTTGTCATTGTGCATCCCTAAAGCACATTACAAGTATTAACCAGTTAACCCTGCAACACCCTGGAGCGGGAGGGAGTTAGGAATTATCCCTGTTTTTAGACAACACCTATAAGATGTTGGGGTATATTTTACCCATAATGCTAATAGGAATGAGTCATATTAAAAGGAAAATGCACCCTGTCAAAATCTTTCCATGTGTGTGCAGCTCCCATTGGTAGCATTCACAGATAGCTGCATGGGCAGCTGAAGGTAGGATTTGGTTACGAGTGTTTAATGACTTTGGAAGATGGAGGGAAATACATACAAACTAAGAGGCTTGACCCTCTCTCTCTTCCAAATCACTAACTTATATACAAAATTAGACATTTAGAGACACCATAGTGGGGGTTTTTAGCAGCATCGCAGTTAAGGATCCATTGGGCTTTGGGAGTAGCGTGGGAGATCAAAGTTGTTCTAATGTCTTTGGAAATTTTATAATTTGTTTTAACCAGCAAATTGCTTCATGTTTAGAAACTGAAATTTTGCTAGCATGTGGGGCTTGCCCCTCTTCCCTATGTGCAAGTATGTTTCTTGCAAATATCAGGATGAAGTCAGGGCGGGATGTGCACATGATTGGAACTAGTGAAATGGTGACTTTGGCTGTTTTATTTTATTTTCATTAATAAATGATTGAGTTATTCAGCCTTGACAACAATGGGCAATTCTTTAAACTTTTTATTACCCTTTTTTCCTGCTGTTAAAGGGACATTGTCAGATTATATATATTTGAAAATAAAAATTCCCATACTTGTACTACAAATAATTTATATTATTTAAAATGAAAAAAAAAACGGATTTCAAAATTCCCAATGTACTTTTCATCATTTCTGATGGCTGTTTTTTACATACTCTCAGCTTGAATAATCAAAATAGATTAATCTGTTTCACCTTTATTCTTTGCACACATGGTTCCTGGTTCTTCAGCTGGAACCACGCAGACAGACCCTTGCATTCTTTACAGAGCCTCACAGCTCTGCCTACATGGATCTGATTGCAGAATCAGGACCCAGGAATGGCAGACATTGCAGGGGAAGGTTTAAGCCAAAACCCACTTTCCATTGTTAATACATCTGACATCTTTAAAGAACCCTAAAAAAGTTAGTGCTAATATTAATTTTTGGGATAGTTTTTTTTTCTGATTGTAATATAACAAACCTATGCATGGAGCCTAAACTACTTGACAGTGTCCCTTTAAACAAGGGGAATGCCAACATAAACTATTAAAAACACTAAGCTGCACAAGCAAGGACACAAATGGACATATACTCAGGGCTGCCCGGGGGGGCGGAGGGGGGCAAGTGGGGCAATTTTCCCCAGGCCCCGGGCCACGCAGGGGCTCCCACGAGAATATAGTATTCTATAGTATTTCAACTTTTTTTTATGGAAGGGGCCCCCAAAATTGCTTTGCCCCAGGCCCCCTGAATCCTCTGGGAGGCCCTGCATATATTACCCTTGGTCTATGTGTACCACTCTAGAAGACATTAGTAGGAGTTGCACATGAGGATAAAGGGAATTTTTTATGTTCAAGCTGCCCATCTGTCCTTAACTCCACTCCTTGGAGTGCATACCTAAACCCTTCTTCACATGGATTTCCCCATCTTTCCCCAAAGAAAGGAGGGTCTGCAACAGCATCCCCTCTTTCCCTGGGCCCCACAGAGGGTGTTTGGTTCTGGGGATCCATAAGTGGGAAATAGACTGGCCAGGGGAGAGAGTGGGAAGACTGGGGCACATGCATCGTCCCAGGACTGTGTTATCTTTACACCTCACTCTCCTCCTCTGTGTGGTGGGGATCCCACTCAAAGGGAATTCCCAGGGCTGCCCAAGTTGCAGCAGGACCATACTGTTAGGGAGTTGGGGGGACACACAAGATTTCTGTGTGGATGGCTCTGTCTTCTTTCTGGTCCCTTGGGCTCTGCACACCCCCTCTTCCACAACAGACCATCTGGCAGAAAGTTGTGATAGGAGACCCTCACTGATATCTTCTCTCGCTTAGCCCCCTTCTGTGGGACTTCCTGTAGAAAGAACGATAAGGCCTTCGGCACCTAGACTGACAGGGACTGATGCTGCTCACACTGAAATAAGTCAGCATGAGCTCAGTGAGAGCAGGACTGGGTCAGTTAAAGGTGATACAACACAATGACTTGAGACCCAATGATACGTAAATAGTCGGGCTTCACTTTGTAAGATCAGAGCCAGGGGATATATTATCCCTGTAACGTCTGAGTGTCTGGTATTAAAAGGTCGGTATCTGCCTGCATCAGCGTGAGCACAGGACTTTTAATGCCATTTTGAAATTTAATAGAGATACGTCTCTGTATCTGGATTTGATAGAAATATTCTTGGGGTTTAATATATTTTTACTGATATTTAATTTGAGATAAACTAGCAGAGTATTTTATTTTAAAACTAGCCCTATAGGCATGGGACAGGCACCATTACCTTCGGAGAGAAGCCTTGGCAATTTAGCCTTAGGAGATTAACTTTGCCGCTTTTGTCTCTCAGTCATAGACAGCGAGATAATAGCTAGACAATACAGGAGATAAATATAGTTCTAGTTACATACAGATAAATATACTTTTTGCACACTGATTTTGTTACTTCTAAAATTATGTTTTAGTACAATACAAATTGTTTTGTATACCTTCATAACAAGTATGAGAAGGCATTCTACAGAGTGGCTGGGGTGGGGAGTGAAGCCAAAACACTTTTGGGGTGAGGGTGGGGAGGAGAGAGGAAGGCTTAATAATAATATATGGAGATTTCAGAGTAGCAGCCGTTTTAGTCTGTATCCGCAAAAAGAAGAACAGGAGTACTTGTGGCACCTTAGAGACTAACAAATTTATTAGAGCATAAGCTTTCGTGGAGATACACCTATCTCATAGAACTGGAAGGGACCCCAAAAGGTCACCGAGCCCTTTATATAGCTATAGCTCAGTGGTTTGAGCATTGGCCTGCTTAAACCCATGGTTGTGAGTTCAATCCTTGAGGGGGCCCCTTAGGGATCTGGGGCAAAATCAGTACTTGGTCCTGCTAGTGAAGGCAGGGGGCTGGACTCCATGACCTTCTGAGGTCCCTTCCAGTTCTATGAAATAGGTATATCTCTTATATTATTTTATTATTATTATTTAAGGCTTTCTGGAGAAAGAGTGTCAAATCTTTTAGAGAGCGGGGAAAGTTCTGCTACCTCTAGAGCTGTAGAGGAGCTGTTTAGGGAGAGGGGAAGAGCAGGATGCCATGCATAGGATCTATATCCTTTGCAGTGCATGATGGGAGGAGGGATGGACCAAAAAATGGCTGGGGCTGGTGGATCTAAGATTATACACATGGTCTCGTCAGTTCCGCCCCCATCCTGACAAATACTTCTCAGGAGCTGGGGGTAGTTGCATGAACCACAGCGGCTACTGAAGCCCTAAGACTGTTTTCTTCATTGCCTGGAGAGCAAGATTCCTCTCCTTCATCCCCACATCTCTTCATATCCCAGTGCAAACTCTGTTTACTTAGAGAAATGTGGGAAAGGCAGACAGAAATGCTTTACATGCTAAGCAGAGAACACTTCACACAACTGGACACAACCTGTGGAGTTACTGTAGCAAAGTGAGCTGTTCCACCTACATGCAGTCAATACAAGAATACACCCAATTGAGGCTGTATTGAATTTGTGTCTTTTGCTTTTCTAAAAAAATGCTGTTTTTTAAATGCTACCCTATTATATTAAAATATTTCAGGTTTGGTTTCAAAACGCCCGAGCCAAATTCAGACGGAACCTCTTACGTCAAGAAAACACAGGGGTGGATAAGACTTCAGATTCCACACTCCAAGCAGGAACCCCGTCAGGACCCGCCTCAGAAATATCCAATGCCTCCATGAGTCCATCCAGCACTCCCACTACCTTAACAGACTTGACTAATCCTACCATGCCTACTGTGACATCTGTCTTGACGTCAGTACCCGGAAGTCTTGAGGTTCATGAATCTCAAAGTCCTTCACAGACAACTCTCACAAATCTTTTCTGATGACTCTTTCTCAATAATTTCTTTAAAAAAGAAATTATTCTTAGTTGAATTCCAAGAGTATTTTAATAGAGGCTTTGAGCAACTGACTAACCACACTTAGGATCTCTCCTGAAAACAGAAGGAAATGTATTGTTCTGATATTACAGATTATGGACTGAGGAATAACTTGGAAGATCTATCTGCAACACAACATTTGTGTAACTGTACAGTTTTGTGGACTGAGTAAGGGAAACAGCAATTAATTTAAGTTGGCTAAAGCTTCTGTAATTTTCAAAGACTGCCATGTGCCTTATATACTGTTTTATCTACGTACTTTGGATTACATGTCCATTTTTCTCTTTTTCTCTCTGTATATTTATAACAAGGGCAAAAATGTTACAAGAGTTTGTTACTTTGAATAGTCCTATGCCCTTTATTGGTTGCTTTGTTGTTTTAGAATTTTAAGGTGAAAGTCTGTTTGAATATCAGAATTTGTAAAATCTAACCAGTAATAAAACCACTTGTGGAAACTACTTGGTAACAGCTGCAGTTACATTTAGCATTAATTTCACAGTGCAGGTAGGCTGACTGTATTTAAATTGAATAGAAAATTGCACATCAAATACAGTATCTGCTTAGAGTAAACTCTAAATACAATACACATCTGCCTCCTGATTCCTAAATATATGGGTGAAAAATCCAATTTGTATAACAGGGTCTAGATATTTTCGTTATAGAGAAATAAATAATTCTTAGTTGAAACTAAAAATTGTTATTGAACATTAAAATTTACACAAACATACTGCTTAATTTTGTTGCTGAAACTCAATTTAACTTCAGTTAACATTGAAAAGGAAAGAAATATTGCTTTTATGCAACCAAAGGTGTCTGTCCTATTTTGTGGAGAGGGCAAGCCAGGCATTTAAAAGCAGTGTGGCCATGATCAACCTATTTCTGAGACAGACACTGGGTAATGTTGTCCCCTAGAAACAAAGAAAAAGTATTTGTTAGATTAATTTAAAACATTGGCAGATAACATTGAGACAAAACTATGTTTCACAAACATATATGGCCTTTTTTAATGGTTTGAAGGTATAAAAAAGCAGGTAAGAATATATTGTTATGGATACTGATAAAAATGGCTATTCCTTAAACCATAATGGATCTGTTCAATTTAATTTAATTCCTTCTCCAGTTGTGAGATCTGAGTATCATTTGTGCTGTGAGCTCTTTCTCCCTTTTTTTGAAAGCTAGTCTTTCATTCTTTAAGGAAAAAATAAGTATACCTCAGCAAGGTTTACATTTGAGTTAGAATGCTGTATGCTATTTTCCCAATGGTTTATTTAATGCAGACTTTGAGCTGTATGTACCATATATAAGGTTGTTTCTTTTCAATCTTGTTGCAAGGTTTTTCAGTCAGATGTGTTAGGTTGTATGTGGCTGACTTAGTAAAAACTGCTCTGTTGCTCCCATAGGATTGAAATCAGCAAAAGATTATTCCGAACTAGCAGCAAGATAGGTGCTAAGATTCGTGTTCTTTGCTCCTCTCAGTGTACTGAAGATGATTCATTAGGCCAGGCTCTGTGCAAACAGTGTTTTGGTTTTTAAAATGCTATATTTATAAAGCTTTCTCAGCTGAAAGCTTGCAGATCTTGTGCATGCCAAATTCCCATTGAGGTCAGTGAGAGATCTGGGTGCACAAGGACTGTGAGCCTGGCACCCTGACGTATTTAAGATATTTATTAACCTTTCTTGCTCTTCAGTTCTGGTAAATAAAGATGAATAATCTGAGAAACAAGAAAGTCCCCATAGGAAATCATGATTGGATAAGATTTGTGAAGGGGGTTGTATTCCCATCTCTAAAAAACAAACAGTTTAACATATTCATTACATTTGTACACAGTTACAAATACATGTTTTAAAAAAAACCCTGCAGGTTGAGTTAGCAAACTTTACTAGATACCCCATAGCAACGATGTCTAAAAAGGAAATAATATTGGTTAGTGGATTGTTAAAGAGTATGCTTCTACCTTTTGAAAAGGGTGTTCATACACAGATATTCTGCTGTATGTGGTGTTTTGTTTATTGTCAATTACCTTGGGAATTTTATTTTTGTTAAATGGTTTAGTTGGATCTTTTCTTGATTTAAAAGGCAATGTTGGTCCAATATGAAATGGATACAGGCCATAAATAAAAACCTATGTATTCCTATGTAAACAAAATGGTTTTCAAAAACTTACTATTAAATTCAATAGTAATGCAGCAAAACGTAGCTGTTGAGAATTTGAAGAGAGGTGCTGGTTGTTGTTGGTATTTTCTTGTTTTGATCTTTTGTTTTAACTACCTGAATCCACATCTTCGAAATCAGTTCTCAATATTGCCTTTTCAATAACTGAGATTTATGGAGGGGAATAATCTCGTGTTTCTATTATCTAAAACCTAAAACAGACAATTAAATCAATTGTCTGGTTTAATCAAATCAGGGATTTTGCATATAAGTAAGATACAATATTCTATATAGGGCCTTTATGTAGGGACATTCGGATTCACTCACTGTCTCCAATGACCTATGTTGTCCCCATGATTGTTTCAATCCTGTGGTATTGTTCAGTTGTTTAGAGCTTGTTGGTTTTGAATGCTGTACATTTTTTTACTACTGCAATCCTAATGTTTCTTCACATACTTGTACAGTTCCACATTTGATGTACTAGTCTGAAATTCTGTTAAAAACATGAACAAAAATGGAAATGATATTTCTTTGGAAGTGTATTTTTACTGTATATCTAATTTGAACTAGTTGAACATACTTCTTTACATCTTGCATGATAGGTGTGTAGTTCATTTTTTAAATATGAAAGAGACTTGAGAGTAACAGATCAAAAATATAATGAAAACTATACAAATATGGAAAATACATACATTGATTTGCTACTTTTTGACTCAAGATACTTTTTGAAATACATTTCTCTAGATTATTTAAGGTAATGCAGGTATTTTGTCTTTTAATTTATACCTAATACAAAACAGTAAAATGGATTACACATCAGAGAATTTTTGAAGCCAGCATGCAATTCATTGAAATACTTGATTGCTCCCTCAGTCAAATAGAGGGAAAGAATATTTGATCTTAAGAATGATGATCAAATCTATCTGTATTTAAGGTAAAGTTCCCTAGCGATTGTTCTTATGAAATATTATCACAATTTAAAATATGTTGATACAGTTAACTTTTACATTTCAGAAACTTCATTCTCTACTCAGAGATTACGTATTGTATGATTAGGGGGATACATTGTATTCTTTATATATAATGAAGAGTTTGAATCCCTGCTTTAAGAGCAAAAGTCAGTGCAACCTTAAATGTTATGGGTGCAACCAGTGCCTCCATAATAAAACATACTGTTTTGGAAGCCAGGCCTGTAGGTATTTGAAAAGTGCATATTTAAGTATACTTTCCTACAAATAGGTTTGGTATTTTTGGTGCCTTGCAAGATAAATATGTCATATGTTTAAACAAGAAAATAGAAAACAGAATCAGGCATGTGTAGCAACCACCTCCCTTAAAAAAATAAAGGGAGAGAAATAAGAAAGAAAAATAAAAGTGAGTCTTAGGGTACAGGGAATGCTGCTGATAGAGGACTTGGAACCAGTTCCAGCTACAGATACTTCAGTGTAACATCCAGTGCCTAGACCCTACAGTAACAGGGTCTTTAGTAATGCTTAGAGAGAGAGATTTTTAATGAATGCACGTGAATTGAGTTAGTTAATTTGTTACTTTATGACGCTGTATAAAATTAGCATTAACTCCATATGATCATTATTATTTTCCAAATGCAGTTGGTTTAAAGTTACTCTGTATGAAAATCCAGTATGTACAGAAGGAAGGGCCAGAAGGTCAACATTCAGTACATTGTGAAGAGACTAGCATTGGCATAAGGATATTTTCTCCTGTTCCCATCCACCTTTATCTTAACCTCAATCCTGGGTACTGTCTTCTACAGTAAGACCCATGGAGAATTGCAGGTAATGGACCTAGTTTACTATTTCATAGGGCAGGAAGACCCTTGTGTTTCAGTGACTGATACCCCATTTCTCTGCTTAGCCTCCCGCTCATGGGCCTCCTGCACATTCAGACTTGTAAACACTCTTCTCTTTGCATTGATTATTTTGGCTATATCCACAGCTCTTGGAGTTATTCACTAGGAGTTGAGCCCATTGACTAGCTTTGGAATGTTTCAGATTGTCAGTCAATCTGACTTGGTGAAAGCAAAGTTCAAACTACTATATAGGTTTAGATAAAAGAACTAAGAGATCTTGTTCCATTGGTTCCAGCATCTTATATGGAGTCTTCAGCAATAACAACCAATTGGTCAAAAGTTTTCCTTTACCTTGTATGAGGAGATGTGTATTGCAGCAGCAAATGGGATAAGGAATGTCCTCATCATTTATCCAGACAAGACATTGAATGGATGATATAGAACAAAGAAGGCCAGTTACTAGTTCTTAAGAGTGTTGCATTTCCAAGATAGTTCAGCCCAACAGTTTAAGGAGCAGCTTGACTGGGGAATGTAAGGGGTTTTGCTCATACACAAGTATAATCAATTTCAGACAACATTATTTACTTTTTAATGTGCAAAAAATTCCCTTTGGGGGTCATGTTCTACTCACAGTTACACTGGGGTGCATGCATGAGTAGAACTAAGCAGACATTAGCCTTTTATCTTCTAACATATACTTGTCTAGGAGAGTGTAGGTATAGTCGGTGTCTGAACTGAAGAAAGGGTATTGATTGTGTGTGAGAAAGAGTTGGGGGGAGGGGGAGGGATTTCCCTGTCTCTGGAGCAGTTTATTCCTCTCTGGATATAGCTAAACCATTTCTGCTAGAGATGATTTTTATCCTTAGCTAATAAAGATACTTGTGAACAAAGAAACCTTCTCCCCACCCCCCTCTTCTTCTAAAATGCACCAAGTGGCCTCTGTATTTTCGAAGCATTCAGGCCCAGATTTTTAAAGGCTACGTGTAGAAGTATGTGTGCAAAATGCCCAATGCAAATCAGAAGTGAGGTTTGCATGAGTGCAAATCCTAGTTTCACATCTAGTTTTGGTGTATGCAACTTATGCTAGCACCAAAGTACATATATATTTTTGCTTTCAAAGTTTAAAACATAGCTTCCTTCTCAGACCCTTCAGGGCCTTTCTCCCCTCTGCTGCAGATGAACTCTGCCTTGTCCCATATTTGAGGTCATTTTCTTAGTCTCCAGTATCTTGGTTTAACAGAGTAAATACATCAAAGCACAACATATACACACAGCAGTTTCATACACATTTAAGCATGGTCAAAAACCTAAGAAACTTACTAGGGTACATCAATATTGGGATAGATAATACTGGTTCCGAAAACTGGTGTCTGCTTTTTTTATTCACATATGAAGAAAAGAAACAAGTATTAGACTCTTCATCTAATTGTAATGAAAAAGTGCTTAAGAAAGTGTCTCAGGGATGGTTAGTCTACTTCAGAAAGGGGATACAAAGGAGAGATTTTTGACACACAGGCAATTAGAGGGATTACTGTCAAGAACAGAAATAATGAGGCAGATGGACTCTGAGCAGTCATGCTTTCACCTCCACAAATGGAGAGATGGTATATAATTTTTTGTGGGGTTTAGCTGTTCTAAAAAAATCTATGATGTGATTTTGATTTAAAAGCAGAGAATCAAGTTTGTCACTATCGTAACAATCAATGAGTTATCAGCAATCTAAGATGTTAATATGCAGAGATGGCCCTACTATAGCACGAGAGTATACTTTTTACAAGCAAACATGGCTGCCTAATGGTGCCAGTAAAGCATTCCTCTTAACTGTCTCGCTATGTGAGACAATCCTGCTATCCAAGTATATTCATAGTCCTATATACCCAATGTCTCCTTGCCTGCCAATACTTAAGCACTGTCTGAATCACTGAGGAGGTTATGCTAAGTAAGGAAATTTAGATTAAATTAATCATTTAGATTTTTAATTAATTTCAATGTTGTATTTTGCTGGTTTGTCCCATATTTAGCCTTTTAACTTTCCTGATGTCACAGTATCATTTCCAGATTTTGTCATTGCAACTGACTTTGGCCTCATGCCAGGGAGGCAACCAAACGTAAAGAATACTGGGGCATGTAACTGAGCAGATTCCAGTTAAGGCTGAGTGTACATTACACATTATTCTCCATTTTTATCTGAAAATCAATGTCAGAAATGTCAGTTATAGAAAAGCCTAAAACTTCAAATGCTTTGGGCTGTATTTCTGCTACATTTAGTTGCCCTTTAGTGAGTTTTCACTCTATACCTTGAGGGAAGTGTAGTTAACTTAGTGAGTAGGCAGGCCAAAAGAATTATTCCCAATTGCAGCAGCAAGTTGAGTTTGTTGACTGAGAGAGAACTCATAATATTTAAAAAAAAATCCACCAAGGCAACAAGTACAGATAGTTCTAGTAGAAGGGAATTTGTATTGTCCCCATCTTTACTACAGATTTCCCCTTTTTTCTCTAATCTTTACCACTTGTACTAATTAAACAAATGTTTGTTCTCATGTAACAGCCCAGTCATACTGATTCCTGTCAAACACTGTTTTTCTGTAAGATGGCATTTATCAAATGGTCAATTCTAGCATTCAGTGAAAACACCAAAAGTACATTGGTGCATTAATGAAGTTTTGATCAGATTAATTCAAGGTTGGCAGCTGTTTCTGGGCCCACAGCCTAGATCAGGGGTTCTCAAACTAGGGGTCGTGACTCCTCATGGGGTCGCAATGTTATTGCCTCCAGCATTTATAATGATGTTAAATATATTAAAAAGTGTTTTTAATTTATAAGGGGGGGTCACACTCAGAGGCTTGCTGTGTGAAAGGGGTCACCAGTACAAAAGTTTGAAAACCACTGGCCTAGATTTTTCACCAGTTTAGAGATATCAGACTCAGTAAGTCTAGCTTGTGATTTGTTCCATCCATTTTTTCCATTTAAGCAAAGCATACTATTTTATTAGAATGCATTGGAACCTGCTTATAGTAAATTCTGGTATAGTGAAGTTATTTAGTGAATGTCAGTGCATTGCAGTGTGCAAATTGTAATTTGTTTCCTAGAGGATTCCACTTTGACAGGAGCTGTTCTTTTCTTAACACTTCATTGTAAGAGGCTTTTTTCTGGATTTTTAAAATTTGTTTGCATTGTATTGTAGGTATATTGGTTTATCAGTTCATTAAAACCAACCTTTAAAGAAAAAAGAAGTTTTTGCAACAGCTGGTGGGAGTGTGAGAAAATTCATCTATCAGTTACACTGGTGTAAGTCCAGAGTAACCTATTGCAGAATTTGGCCCAGTATTTACAAAAATTATGAGGACAAAATAACTGGTAACAGTTACAGCTAGAGGGACACAAATAGCAGGACCCTGCTGTTACATCCTATGGTAACTCTGTCTAACTGATAAATACCAGCAGTGACTATTTACAGGCGCATACTGATTACTGTATAATTACAGTTAGTGAAGTCACAATAGATTCTCATACTAATCAGCACTTTGAACACAGAAATAACCATGTACTTTCCCCATAATGACACAGAACTAACCATGCTGTTACCCAGCCACTGCATGGTAATTACCATGTAATTCAATGTTCCTCAGTTACTATTAGAGAATGGTGAGAAGATATTTATGCCCCTGTAATTTGAAGTGTCACTAAGAAAGGCTGCTTGAATTTCCATGAGCATATGTCCCTAATGGAGACGAACATGGATAATAAGCTTCAACCTAAGTAATACTAGTGCAGGCTGAAACCTTTATTAGAGAATTCAAAACCACTTTCCCCGTCCCATTTTATATTGCCGGATACAGTATAGAAGTCACATGCTTTGTGTTGATAAATGTTGCAAGTGCCATATGAAATTGATCAATGCAATGAGAAGACAGCACCAGAGATGTTTAAACCTCCTGCTGTTTGCATTCATGTTTAATACACAAACAGAAAGTTCATGGAAAGTGAATGTGTGTTGCATGCTGCTTTGCTGCCATGAGCTGGTAAGTGATATGAGTTAACAGAGACTTTCCTAGTGGAAAATAAGTGCATGTCACTTTATGCCACAGGGTGAGGATAGAGTGAATTGTCATGTTTCTGGCTTCTGGAAATTCTCAGGTCAGTTTAAGGAATGGATGCTGTCATTAAGCCTGGAGAACACATAGCTATCAGCAGTATAGCTGTACCAGTAAAGTCCATAGTTGGCTCCATAGTTCTAGGTATTATGCTTTCTCTCTCTTCCACCCCCTGGAAATGGGTGAAGGTTTTCCTTTTATTTTTATCGTATTAAAAATATTTTTTTAAATATTTGTTGCATGGCAAAGTTTACCAAGATCCATAAAACAGGCAAAGAATCATCACCAACCACGATGTAGCACTAACGCCTTCCATCCAATTTCCAATGCATAGCTTAAACAACAAATTCTGCCCTCAGCTACCCATGTGTAGTCCCTGGTGAATTTAATAGTCATCCTTCATCAGAGTAGAGAGATGGACCAAAGGGACATATTTGCTTTACTTACATATTTACTTCAACAGCTTTGCTGTTGAAAAACCTGACAGATGTATTTGGCAGATGTTGAATGTCCTGCTTGGCTGAATGCACCTGGCCCGTCCAGTAGCAGTATGCCTCTGGTGCCAGCAAGCACCCCAGGTGTTAATAATACTCAGCACTTAGACAGCATGTCACATCTTCAAAGTGCAGTACACAGTAGCTAGCTGCTCCACTACCTAATTAATATCCCGTACTCCCACATGCTCTATTGGTTTAACTCTTGCATGACAAAAGAGCTGGTGTGACACCAGCAAGGAAAGGTGGTGAGCAGAGCTCTTGACTACAAGCGCCAATCCTCCAGAAAAACTTTGCCAGTGACTGTTTCATGATCCTCCCTTCATCGTTTCCCTCTGCTTGATGTCACGTTTTTTGCTGCCTCCATTCTGGGAATTAAAACCAACAAAGGGCTATAGCATAAACTGTACACTGAACAGGGAAGTAATCAGGCATGAGGCTGACCCCTTCTTTCAGGGCTATGAAAAGGGAAGAGTGGGTTCTGCAAGGCCACTGCTGCCACCTACAAGCTGGTGGGTAGGGGAAGGGAGTTGGTGGAGCCCTGACTCCAGGCTCCCATTGCGATGACCTGCAGAGCTGAGCTGGCATGGTTGCCTACCCACCTCCCGAGGTCCTGTGAGGGTTTTTTGGTGTTTGTACTGCACTTTGACAGTGCAAAAATGCTATGTTGTGCCGTCCTTGTTATACTGCAGTAAGTCTTGTTCTAGATTAATCTCTCCTTCTCTTGGTGAATATTTTCAATTTTCTTGGCTAGGCCTGCAGATATGTGCAAGTCACCCAGGGGCTCAAGAGACAGCAAAGTGGTGCCATATTTCATGCACATGAGCCAGCACTGCTCTTCATAAAGAGCTCTAGCAGACCATCTGCAGCGCTCACTTTTATCCAGGCAGGATTTTTTAGGATTCTGGAAATGTGCTACCCCATTGCAGAGCTGCTGAGTTCCTTATTGAGAAGACATTACACATAAGGAAATAAAATCTGCCATGGGTGTTCCCATCATCTCTTTCAACCAGCCCTAATTAATCCAGATCTAAATTTATCTCCATCCTACACACACCTGGCATCAACTCTCTCTTAGTATAGATTCCAACATGCTGAAGGATGGCACAAGTTACACTGCAGCAAATTTTATTTATGTTAGAGCAATGAACCTCACATCATTTACTTTTTATTTATTTTGTGGTGGTGTTTTTTTTAGTGTAGCCCCCTTTTGGGGCCCTCATTTACCTTTATGTCTCTTCTAATTGTATCCTGTTGTGCCTATAGAATTCAGGAGTCCATTCTGGATTAATATAAAAGTCAGACAAGGTTCTTTTCTATGATGCTTTACCATTCAGCTACCCAAGTGCAGACTATGTTTCTTGTAATGTTTTGCGCACTCGCTCTTTCCCTCCCTCTCTCTCTCAGTTATGTCCCACGGTTATAGCTTGCACACACCAACACCCACTAGCACTGACAGGATTCTCTACAGTCCCCTCTGGCAATTCCAACACAAAGGAGAAGTCGCTGAAAAGACATTTGCTGCTATTTGTAAAACTATATTCTCTCCACAAAACATCTCCGATTCCAAAGGATCCCTGTTCAGAGAGCAGTACATTTTGCTGCCATTCACATGCAGCTAACATCATTATTAACGGGATAAGAAGAGAATGCAAAATGCAAACCAGATTTTTTATTAACATATAACAAAGGATTTCATGAAAACATGAACAATTTTAATTAATTAAATTAGGAGGAGGTGAGTAGAGGAGGGATGTGTGGTGATGTCAGGGGTGTTAGAAGACAGGGTGCATTTCTAGCAGAGCTCCAAAGCTTCCTGTTCCTCTTTCTGTTTCTCTTCCTAGTGGTTAGAGCAGGGGCTGGGAAACAGGACTTCTAGATGCTAATTCCAGCTCTGCCACTGAGTTACTGCCTCAGGTAGAATGTTAGAAGGCTTAGCTAATTGAGATTTATAAAGGGCTTTGAAGTCCTCAGATGAAAGGTGCTAGAGAAGTGCAAAATGTATTATATACCATACAAACAGCTCCAGGAAAAATGCAAACTGGTGTTTTCAAGTCCAGGAGGCTCTCCAGTCATATCTGCCAAGGCCTGACTACTGCTGGACATAGCTACCCTGAAGACAGGAGAGAGTGGTTTACAGTCTTCTGGAAGAAGCCAGTGGGAAGCCACACTGGGTCCATTTAGTGATCCTGAGGGTGAATGAGAAATTCACAAACCTATTGCACAATAAATGTAGATACATCTATATTGGATGGCACTGGATTTCAGGCCAGCCTGAATGAGCCCTTTCTACTTTATAACAAGAGATTAGAAAAGAGAGAATCACTTTACCCTTAACCTCTACCCTTCTTTACCCTGCAACAAAAAAAAGATGGTCCCATATAACAGAGGCTGTGGAAAACTAAACATGTGCTATATGTACACAATTGAGTGCACAAACACACCATCCTTTCTCCTTCCTTGAGACACAATGAAAGTGGGCTTTACAACAGAAACCTTAAGACCAATCATATATATAAAAATCATATATATAAAAACCTTAAGACCAATCATATATATAAAAATCACCTAAAGATCAGGAGTGCAGGATATTTAGGGTTAAAGAGAAGGTAGAATCTAGAGTCTACTCCATCTCTGGTCATTGGTAAGGCTTTTGGTTTTATCAGGAGTTTCTGACTCTAGGTATGTAGGTTGGAGGAGAAAAAGAGTTAAGTGATCATCTAAATTTTATGCAGCTTTGATTATCTGCACACTTACTAATTTCCCAAAGCCCTGTCCTAGGCACTGAACTTAGTGTAAAATTTGGAGTGGTTCTTTGTGGGTTCATTTTTTTTCTTTGTTTTTTCCCAACTCCTATGTAGGTGGTCTTATGAAGGGCTCAGTTCCAGGATATTACAGATGCTGTCCTAGCCAAAGCTGTTTTTTTGCCACTCTAAGATGGCTCTGTGCATTAAAAATCTATCCATCGCAATAGGGTTGGGCGTGGTGATGTGTGCCTGTAATTCCAGCTCCTGGGAGGCTGAAGCTGGCAGATTGCTCAGGGGTTCTGGGCTGTAGTGTACTATGCCAATCAGGTGTCCAGTGCCACTGACAGCCTGGCTAGCAGGTGGCTGAAGGACTGGCTAGAACAACACAACTGATACGTTTGATCAGTGCTCTATCTGTGCGGACTGATTGATCAAGGTGACATAGCAGTAACTATTGTTATTTATGAATAATTCTGGTGCAAACATGTCCTGGATGTCACTTACTGCCCTCTAAGGTGCCACAAGTACTCCTGTTCTTTTTGCGGATACAGACTAACATGGCTGCTACTCTGAAACCTGCACTAGCACTGTACATTTATGGCGCTGTCAGAATTTCAGGTTCAACAATAGCCTATTAAACCCAAGCTTGTTATCCTTACTTCACGCCTCATTCCAGAACCTAAACTTGGGTGTGTTTGGGGTTTTTTAAATATTTTACTTAGTTGGTGAAAGGGACAATAACAAATACCATCAGACACAGGAAACGTGCAGCTGGATTGAAACTTGAGCATGAGAAAAGAATATAGCACCTTGCTGGACTCCTAACTCTGCATGGGAGACACCCCCCCCCGCCACTCTGAGGGCACCAGGGCCTAGGTCATGCCTCTCTTCCCCAACTCCCATCTCGTGTGGCCTTGCAGAAAACTGCAGAGAGGAGCCCACCAGAGACTGCAGCCGGGGGCTGGAGCAGCCAACGCCGGCCTCTCCGGACATTGCGAGAACTCTCCACAGCTTCTCCGCCCTGTGCTGATTGGCCATTTGCTCCAACCCTCCCCTCCCCCGCCTCAGTCTCTTCCCCTCAGCTCACCTCAGGAGCCTGAAAAGGGAGAAGCCCGGTTCAGAAGGGGCCAGCCCTGGGTGGGGGACAGAGTTCTCCTATTAGCTCCCAAAATGGGGGCCGAGGACGAAGCAGCCTGGGGGCTCCTGCAAACGCTGCCCTGAGCCCACTGAGCCCACTCTGGCTCGTCAGGGATCTCCCCACAGGGGGAGGCCAGGGAAACAGTTGGACTGTGTTTGGGTTGTGCCTTGCCTTTGTCACCTTTCCTCTGAGGCCTGAAGATAGCTGTGGAAGAAAGCCTACAGGCAGGTTGCCGTAGAAAGAAGCCCGGGGAAGCAGCCCAATCTGCTGCAAGGGCCTAGACTGGACCCAGGATAGAGAGAGTGGTTGGGCTCCCATACGGGCCAAGGAAAGACCTGGGGAAGGCCCCCTGGAAGGGCGTAAGGATTAGCGGGCTGGAGATCTGGCACAAGGCTGCTGGACTGTTATTGCACTTGACTCTGATTGACGCTAAAAGGGGCGAGTCAAAAACATGACTGGCCGGAGAGCCAAGTCACAAGACAAAAGGCACCAGCAGACATGAACGGACGGTTGCCAGGGACATGGAGGGGAAAACCCTACCCAGCCACAAGGTGGCGCACTGGCTGGTGAGTGACTTCATCATAGTACCCCTGACCTAAAAGACACACAGATTCCAACAAAGGAGATTTTTTTATATCGGTGACCCTTAAACAAGCCTCTGTAGGGCAGTAGAACAACAAGGAACCTTTGGTGCTTCAGCATAAGCAGAAAATATTAGTTATCTAGAACCTGCTTGTGATGGGGCAGACAGGCGCCACTCAGGCAAGGAGGCTCTGTGGACACCCACAGCTGATGTCAGGCATGGAGAGGGGAGTTAGAAGGAAGAGACCTAGCCTAGTTTAGGGATGACCAGGAAGAAGAGCAGAACTCCACTTCTCATGGGAGAGAAGCCAGGTTGCAGCCTGAGACTGAGGCAGCTTGTTGGTCAGACAAGTCCTCTTGTGAAAGGGATGACCGGATCCTGGGAGACCAGCCAAAATACTGACTGAAGATAAGCCCTGAGGGAAAAGGTGGACTCACCAGATGACCCCGGTTTTGAGTTGCAGAGACAGCGACCTACCTGTGGAAACTGACAGCTGGGTGAGTCATGCTTTGATGGGCTACCATGAGGTACCACAGAAACAAATTGTATATTTTTCACTAGCCCCTTTCTCTGATATTTATCTCTTGGACTAGTGCATATAGAACAGGTGTGCAAGTATTTACTAGTCACATGCGTATTTTTTTTTAAATAGGGCTCTATGTTCATAACTAGTAACCTCCCTTGCTGTTTATATAATTGAACGCTGTCAACGGTCCAGTGATGGCCAGTCCACAATTTGTTAGTGATGGAATTGAAATGATCCTATATATGCTCTGGAATAGGGGCATGTGTGGATTCTTTCTAGTGGCTGTATTTGTCTTTTGTAGACTTGTCTGCTTTTATGAGGCAATGAAATAATGAGATATCAGCTGTGCTCATGGAATTTTAGTATCTGGAATGTGAGAAGGCTCTAAGCAGACCAGTCCTTGCTTCATTTTTGCCACCAGAAAGGGCTCACTGAGCCAAAAAAGCCCATAAAAAGTTAAAAACAATTATCAAGGTATTAGTCTGATTTGGGTTTCTGCAGAGCCCTATTCAGAAGAAAGATGATTGGCATGACCACTGCAAGTCATGCATCCCATTGTACACTAATGCCAGGGAGAAGGAGGGGAGGGGAACTATGTGTTCTTGCCTCATTTTAGCCAACGAGGTAGAAAAGCCTAATTTTAATCCTCCTGAGACTGAAAAGGTGATGTAACAAAGTTACCAAGTGTCCTCATCTCTTGGAGAAGGCTGAGGTATGAAAAAGACCCTGAAAGCAGACAGTACTGTGGTAATATTAGAGTAGGAAGTACAAGTGAAGGTAGCGTTATTGGATAATGAAAAGATAACACCTGATTTGAGACTGAAGATCAGCGCAGGCAACTCAGAGCAGGAGGCACTGAAAATTTCTACCCCCAAGTAAATGAAACACTTGATAGCTGTGTCTGATTAGGAAAAGACAACCAATCCTTTCTGAGTAAGTGCACAGAGAACCAACCATCAAATTGTTGCAGCAAAGGCCTAAAACTTAGGGACAAATATCTTTCTCCTCTTCCCCCCTCACCCCACCTGAGAATCTGGTATTATCCTTTCCTAGCCTCAGTTCATATTCTCCTTATTATCTTCACATCTTACCTTTGTTTCTCTTAGTCTTCTATACTTTACTGTCTCACTTTCACCCCCTCTCTCTAGTGCCACCTGCTCTCTCTTCTCTTACCACTAATTTTCTTTGTTTCCTTTCCTTCTCTCTCCCTCTCCCTCCCCTCTGGAGGAACAGCACTAGAAGTACATTGTCACAGGCTGCTTCCCACCAGGGTTTACCCAGCCTGCCTATTGTTGCAACAGCAGTCGTTCCTTGCATCACCAGGACCACTGGCACTGCACCATATGCCTCACTGACAAAAACAACAGCCAGAAACCAAGGGGAAGCTGGAAAAGCACGGAGCCACAGCAGGCATAATTCCAGCACAGCAACAACAGCAGCGATGCAAAGAGGAATGCCAAGGAGGAGAAAGTGGGCTGGAAGATTGGAGGAGGAGAAAGAGTGTGGAACTGGAAGCTATAGCAGATCTCCAGACCTGGGGGGTGAAATGCAACAGCACATACAGGAGATTACAAAAGAGGAGATAAAAGACATTTTTTTTTTATACCAAAATAGGTAGCGTGTCTTTAAATTACATTAGCAGCTCTATTCTCATCTGTAAAAACAGGATAATAATGCTCCCTTTCTCCTAGCCTCTGTCTGTTTAGACTAAGCTTTTCAGGGCAGCGACTGTCTGTTATTATGTATACGTACAGCACCTAGTACAATGGGGCCCAATCTGAAATGTGGCTCCTGCAGTACAAATTATTATTAACAATAACCAGACACACCAATCTCTGGGCAACCCAGGAAATGGGAATTGCATTCCCAGGGGTCCTATGCCAGAGATTGTGAATTACATACTCTAGCCATCCAATCATGCTATGCACCAGGGATACAGTACCACAATTTCTTTCATATTCCACAAGGAAATACCACTTTGCTAGAGTGTAAATTTGACCTATGGAACACACTGCTACATCAGATCGTTAGGGCAAATACTGCATCTGGATTTGATTAGGACTGGATAATTGTATGACCAGTAACAACAATGGTTACTATGTGAGCTAAGATCAGGGTAATCAATTCTCATGCTTCAGGTAAGTAAGCTGAACACCTGTGTTGCAATCAGGAAGAATTTGTCCCTCCCCCCCTGCTGTGTACAATTGAAATGAAGTATAAGGTAAGTGGTTGTGGTTAAGATGGGCTATTGATCTGGTCCAGTATGTCAGCTCTTATGTTACTAAAATATATTTATAAACTACATCAAACAGCAAGATAATATACATTTTCCTTGACATACTCGTGTACTTAGCACATAACTAACCAAATCTCCAAAGAACTTGTGTGTACTAAAATAACACAGCATACCCTCTTTAGGCCCTCCCACCCCATTCCTTTCCCATATTCCCTAAGAGGTTTTTCCCCCTAGTACCAAGTGCCTCTTTGTTTCTTTAATACAGTTGCACAGTCATGTGCAGTACTTCTCAACAGACCAGAATAATCTAGTGTTTTAAAAAAATGTGAGTTCCAAAATAATTATTGTTAAAGACAACTGAAGTCCGGGGTCCGTATTCAACTTGCATAAGAACAGGCCCCTTTCCTTTGCAGTCTGTTTTGATTACATGAAGTTGATCTTGCTTGTTCTTAATTCTGATCTCAGAGCCATTTGGGTTATAAGTGTCTGAGGCAGGAAAGCAGGCTCTCTGGCAGGACACTGCCTTCAGCTCCCTCGGATTCTGTTTCCTGGGGGTGGCGCTGTGGGCCCTTCCATTGACTCTTTCAAACCAAAAAATCAGTAAATACTTCTGATCAGTTTAGGGTTTTTGGAAATGCTGAAAGTTAATCAAAGGACTGGAGTTAAGGTCAGACTAGCCCACATGTGAGAGACACTTTCTAGAGAGAGAAAAGTTTCAAAGGCAGGCAGCTTTATGGAAGGACCTTCACTCTTTCATCCAGGATTAAAGAACTCTGTATTCCTTTCTGTATTTCATAAGGAATCTCCTGGAGTCCAAAATGCATCTATTTCTCTATAAATAGCTTGGCTGGGAGTTGCCGCTCTCTGAATTACAGTAGCTTTTGCAGTCTCATTGCATAAAGTCTGTGGGGAAAAAAAATAAAAAGGAAAGTTCTGAATGCATGAAGTCAATAAACAGGATTCTAGAATGGCTCTGGCCAGCTCCTCTAGGTTATACAAATATGCAATAATTTATTCAGCAGCACAAATCTGTGCCCACAATCAATGTCCCATAAATCTTCAATAAATAAATGAAAATAACTCAACAATTCATTAATCCATATTAATTCAAACACATCATAAATATTTAAAATCCTGAGCAGCAATAATTTGTTACCCAAATCCCCAGAGAATAAATATTGTAATGAATTCAGTACAAGATTGCACTGTGCAAGGCCCAGAACATACCAATGAGAGTCAAGAACTCACTGTGATGCATGCAGCGGAAGGTGCAGGGCCTCAGAAACTTCATGCAGTACATGACATCACCAACCCCAGAGTGCAGGTGGAGCATCACACGTGGACCACACTGTTCTCATTTTCAGCCCTTGGCTACTCGAGTCTAGGGCTTATGGAGGGGGAATTCAAACAACAAGCATTTCTATCCAATAGAAGCAAATATTGCAGCAGTGCAACATTAATTTGATAAATTCTGGAAATGGACGTGGATCTGAGGTGTAGTGCTTCATATATTGGCATGTGTCAGATGTCCACCCGTCACGGTATTCTATGTCCAAATGCTTCCCTGTAGCGCTCCATCTGTTTAAGTAGTGCTGTGCCTGAGAGGCTGAACCTGACCCTTCTTGTATTGTCACACTACAGCTAGCCAGGGCCCTGCAAACCCCTTCCCCCTGACACCCCTGGAGACAACGGACAAAATCATTGCAGGATTCTCTCATTCAGCTTGTGCCAAACAACCACTGCAATAGGTGGGGCCAAAGGAGAATGTGATAATGTCTAAAGGGTGTAAGCACCAAAAAAGGGGACACCAGAGTGTGTAACTAGGACTAGGGTGAAATGGTGAAGAAGAAAATGTGAACTGAATATCAGGGAAGACTTCCCAAAAGTGAGCTGCGTCACCCTGTGGAATTTCCTCCCAAGTGGCAGAAGCTCCATGGTTTAGGACATTTGAAATTAGACAGGATGAAACACTAATTGTAAGAAACAATCCCACCTTGTGGCTGAGACATAAGAGGGGGCAGGTTGTGGGGCAGATGATCTAAACTTTTCCTTTCAAATGTCAATGGTCCAAATCCCCAGCACCTAGAGAAATCACTGGGGCCCTCTCTGGAGTTGACCCTAGGATTCCATGAACTATGGAATTGAAAGGCAGCATTCACTCCTCTGTACTAACCTTTCTCTGCTGTAGTGCTGGACATCCTCAAAGCCCTGAAAATCCCTAAATAAATGGTGTTTCCCCCCTTCCTCTTTTTTTCTGGTGGCACTTTGCCCCCATCAGAAACCCACCAAGGCACAGAGAAGGGGGGCTTGGAGAGCCTCATTTAATTACAAGTGCAGTGCTTGCTTCTCTCAGCCCCACCCACATGCCATTTCACGCCTGATTTCTCCTCTGATTTCTTTGGGGAAAGAGAGGGAATTCGAGTGCATGTAATTTGGGTTAACAAGATGCATTATATGCAGCCTCATTCTTGTAAAAACTTTCACAGGGAAATCGCCCAGCCCAAGGAGAGAAAAAGTTCTGTTCTTTTTGTAATTTTCCAAGGCTAATCAGACTCTCTCCTTTATCCTATTGATCACAGGGAAGGTTTGTTTACCTACTGGACATCTAGTTTAGGGGCAGGAGCTGTTACCTGGCTTGTTACATGGTGTGAGTACAACTGAGATCAGCTATCCATTTGTATGCTCCTTTTTGTTCCCTTCCTGGATCTGTTTCTTCAGAGCTCACCTGCCTCGTGCTTTTGTGTCAAACCTATCTTTATTTAGCTTTCCTTTAAATCCAACAAAAGGTGAAAAGCTGACTTTGTGCAATTAAAATTCTCAAGGTTAACCTTCCCCCCACTTCCCCAAACTCTGATCTGGCTTGAAAACCACAAGGGAAGAGAATGTAAAAGGCTAATGCAGCATCCCCTCGCAGAGGGACAAAAGGGGCTCGGTGTAGAATGCTGTGTCCAGTACCTGTAGTGTTTATGTTAATAACTCACTCTGGTTTTGGAAGGTAATTAGAGGCTATAGGCCCTGCATGTTGTCCTGTACCCAGAACTCTCACCAAATGTACAAGACCTAATCCTGCCATTATTACCTTATGCTTTGTAGTCTGTAAAGCTTTTCTCTCAGTGCAAGAAAAAGCATCAGTCTCCATTTCAAGGTGCAGCTCCCATTCTCCTGGGGGATGGCTGCTATGTGTGAGTACACAGCAAGAAGGCGAGGAATAGGTACACAAGAGCAGCTTGCTGGAGAAAAGTGCTGGCTTTGCTCTGCTTTCCTGTGTGTGGGTTTCTTTGGAAGTGTTTTGTGCCCCTTCAAGTCACTTGGGAGTCTGGGGGACTCAGATAGAATAGCTTTTTCAGTCATTATTTGATAACCAATACAGTTCCCTTTGACCCTTTCCCCTCCCCCCAAAAAGAAAGACCAGCTTAGCATTGTGTTATTTTTCAAAGCCTTTACAAATTAAGACAGTAACATGGAAATCCTCGTTGGGTTTCAGTTCATACTTCCTCCCATGCTGGGCTGAAATGGGGATTCTTTTGTGATCGCTGCACTGGTTATTTTTTTAAACCTCCTGAATTTGGCACACTGCCCTACTTTATTTTCCTTCCTTTCTCTAGTGCTGCTCCCAACGGGAGGCTCATTCGCTTCTAATGCATGGTGTTATCTTTTGCAAGTTGAACTCTAAATCCCCTTGTTGTTTTTCCTTGCTTGTTATTCAGGTGCAGAGAATGTTAATGATGCCTCCTTGGTTTGGGGATGCACTGGCTTTATGGCTTTAATTGTTTTCATTAATGTAGACGTGAATTAAAGCTAGTAGATTTAGCTAATAGCTAAAAGATAGCGCTCTCTCTACAGTGGGTCCCCCTCTTCAGTTGTGTGCCCACCTGCCTAACTCACAGAGACATTGTTCCACAGCAGTAGTATCTCAACAAGCATGCTCTTCTGGGAGCGGCACCTGAGCAACCGTTCCAAAACTAAAGTGATGCCTGGTGTATCACAGCACAGAGACAGAGAGAGAGACCGTGTCTCCACGGTACAAGACTTGCAAAACAACCTGCCTACTGGGTCAGTGAGCACTGTTCATGTTCAGGGGTAGCCGTCCCTGCTAAGATGGAGATTTCTTCCACTACTAGCACTTAACTGTCTCCATTAAATCAGGTGTTGGAGGACACACATCCATCAAATGAAACCTTCGAAAATAAAGACCCAAAATCTGTACTTGTCCCCAGTTCAAAATTCCATACAGCAGCTGTTGAAAAGTGCTCCAGGATTCAAGTAAACGAAAAGAATGTCTTGCCTATTTATTTTAGAAAATTCCCATTAACCATCATTTTAGTAGAACAACCTCTGTGAGAATCCATCTGACTCTGAGTGCCTCACTGAGCTCCTGGCTTAATCCGTGGGAGCCAAAGGATGTTGTTATGGCTGCGGGAATAATTTGTTTATGTTGTTTAGCCAACTCTGTCTCCTTTTCTAGGGCTTGGGCCTCCTTTGGGACTTGGTGCATCAAGCAGCGGTAGGAAAGATGGGGCCGCCCATGAGAGCCATTTTCCTCCTGCCATAAGACCAGGAAATACAGGAATAATGCTAAGCAATGGTTCCAAATGGTGGGGATGGCCCTCTGTGCATACATCCCCCCTGCCCACATGGAAGAGGCAGACAGCTAACTTCATGGCAGCACTATCTCGTCAGCCCTGGCACTTGCAGGAAACTGCAGGGGCCATATGGGGAGGAGGGGTAGAGCCAGGGCTGGGGGAATAACACATTGTTCCCAGAACCCCAGGGCTCCATGTACTTTCCCCAGGTAGTTTTATGGGGCAGTCCCAGGGGCTGTTCTGGGCAGGGGAGCCAGCTGCCATACCAATGCAGCTATACTACGGAACTGGTGCAAAGGACACTTACGAAAAACTCTCTGTCACTAGGATAGCCTTCCTAAAGCTGTGTAGATCTTAGGAATCCATAGTCTACATCACTGGGGTGACCAGGGGAGATATGTTGGCAGGGTACTGTGGAGAAGCTGGTATCGTTATTGTTGGTGCAGTACCTGTTCTGTGAATAAACAGAGAGCTTCTGGGTTATTAATCCAGCACCTTTCATGCGCTCTAAAGGAAACAGAGGGACTGAAGTTTGCTGCAGGTTGGCATAATTTTTCCATTTACTCAAAGAGAGGGAACTGGGTTGTAAATCCAAGGAAAGATACCACAAAATACACATTAACGTGGGAAGAGCAAGGATCAGCTGAAACTTCATTTCTCTGGAAGACTGCAGTAAACTGGAATTAGAGGAGTCAGAGAAGAAAAATACCTATTAGGTCCTGCACTCTGTCTACAGTATGTTTAAGATGATTTAAGATCCTGTCAAGCATTTCAAGTGATCCATGTACAGATTTAACTGCAACTCTGATCACCTGACAATGCCTTGAAAGCATCCCTCTCTCCAAACACTATGTCTTGCTGGCATGGTTTCTTTTCAGAGTAACCTCTTTATTCCAGGAGTTTGGACAACGTATGATCATTTGTTGAAAATAAAGAATTAAAACCAAGTGGAACCTGAGTCATCAATGTAATGAAAAGATGCAAAGCTAGAAAACATGGATGTTACATTGAACAAAATCTCCAGGCGGGTCGATCCTCTTCCACAGCACTTGTCTTTAAATTTTAGAAAGAGATACAATCAATTTGAGGAATTCTTTTTAGGAGTTTGTGATAGAAATATTAACATGGGGACTTTTTCCAAGTTGCCTTTTCCTTTCTTCAGCTGCATTAGCTACAGGAGGCATTTCTTCTTCAAAAGCCACATCACGTAATATCACTGAGATCAGAAGGAGATGAGGAGAAAAACCGCCCTATAGGATTTTTGTAAAAAAAAAAAGAGAGAATTCCATCCATAAAAGATAAAAGGTTAAATTGCTTTTAGGAACACAGCAGCATTTAATCAGAAGAACTTCTGAAATAGAGTTTGGATTCAATAATTTAACCACACAGAAGGGCAGAAGAAGGCCTTTATTTGGAGGGAAATGGCACACGTTAGCACTGATAAAATTACCACTACTACTAATTATCACAGCTATCAGAAAGGAGCCATCTTCTCTGTTCTCCTGGATAGGCCTGGCTTTGTCAAAACTATTTACAGTACCGAAAAGGATCAAAAGAATCTGAGATGGAGTAAGCAAAGAATCTAGTTGTGGGAGTAGGGGAAGACAGAATAATCCTGAGGCACTTTACTGGAGAGGTAGTGAGTCCCACTCCAGGTGAGCAGGAAACTCTCCCCCCCCCCCCCCCCCCCCCCCCCTTAGACTTGTGTCAACTCTGTAAAGACACTGTGAGACGTGTAGAACCCTGAAGGAAAATATCAAAAGGCGAAGGGGAACCCAAACAACAGCTCCGTGGGTGGCTGGCATTGCAATCTGGCAGGGAGCTGCATCACGGACGCTCAGAGCTCGTGCACTGTGTTCTTTGCCTTGGCTGTGGATAGTAACAAGTTTCATGGGTGGGCTGTAATTTTGTGCACCTTCGTTTTTGAGGCCCCCAATCTGAGACACGGTAGCTCTGATTTCAGAGGTGCTGGGCAGATGCAGCTCCCGTTGAAGTCAAAGATTGTTGCAGATGCTCAGCACCTCTGAAAAGCAGGTCTACAGTGAGGCACCCCAAAATGGAGGGGAACAAAATTCAAGACGTCTTCTCAATATTTTGCCCATAGATCTGAGCATTGGATATTCAAGGCCCTCAGCGTCTAGCTATCCCTGTATATACATATGTGCATGTGTATGTATAAGAAAATTGCAGAGGAAAAGCTTAATCTTCATTAGCAGGAACAATCTCAACTTGAGTTCTCAGGCACACAACCTGTGAAGAATCTTGAGAAAATATAGAATGAAAAACCATCTCTATGAACTGGTCATTTTCTCTTCCAACTAATACTGCTGCCCAAGACATGAAAATGTGCAGATTTGACAAGCCTATTACTTCAGGCTGGGTGACAATTAAATTTAGCATCCACTAAAGTGGTAATGTTATAGCAGTTAAATATACAATTTTAAAACAATTAGTCCTTGCAGTCTTGCCTTTCAACCTACCAACATTTTTATTATTAAGACTTATTTAACTTAGTCAAGGCATGTTGGTCTGGAAACTATCCTACCAACATTGTGTAAGACAAATATTCAGACATATATGCTTTTATACACAGCCATGTTTAGGGACATATATGTAAATAATGACACACATGCCTACAATTCAGAGACTGAGAGATCTGATGAGCATAACATATTCTAGTGCTTTCTAAAGGTAGACTCCAAATAATGAAAATGTATGGCAAGTATCGGGAAAGGAAATGAGATAAGTGTACTGCCCATACCCAGAAATTCACAGAGGAAAGGTTGTCCTGGAGAAAAGGGAGAGAGAATAAAATAGCAAATCAAAAACTATTTTAAAGGAGAATTGGGATGCAAGAGACAAAAGGTAAAGGTCCACAGGTTGCTCTGTCTGCAAAGAGAACAGTGAAAAGGAGATGATAAACAAAACAAAACAAGCTACTAACCGCTTTGAGTGTGAGACAGAGAAGAAATGATTCTTCAGCATCACGGCTTAGAGATCTGACTTTCTCCTATTTATAATGATACCATACCCTTCCCTTTCACCTCTCATCTGAAGATCTCAAAGCACTTCAGAAACATTAATGAATGTAGCTTCATAACTTCTCTTGGAAGATAGTAATTATTATAATGGTCTTACACAGGAGTAAAGTGATGGAGAGAGAGGGGGTTAAGTGACTTGCCCAAGGTCACACAGTAAGTCAGTGGCAGAGCAAGGAATGGACCGTAGGAGTCTGGCCTTAAATTTTCCTGCTGTAATTACTAGATACACTGGACTTGGGTCTTGATTGCAGTGCACACCTTGTTCAGTCATTCACACCAGTGCAAGTTGGAAGTAATATGCTACCTAATCAGAATGCTACTGGTTTACATCTACATTTGTCTGCACTTGGCACTGGTGTAAATAACTGCACAAGAGAATGGAGAATCAGACATGCTGCCTCCAAGCAAACTTTACTACTAATGCTTGAAGGCATGTATGGTGCTTGCCTTCTCTGAGGGATTCAGACACTCTAGAGCTGGGTGTCGATGTGAGCATCTGGATTGAGATAGGGTTGATTATAAACACTCATTCGGACAACATGAATACTTAGACTGGTAGGGCTTTACTTCTTTTTAAACCCTGCCTTTTGGCCTTGTAGCTGCAGATTAATTTAGGTGCAGCACCAATATAAATTCATTCAGTAGGTGGAACACCTGACTGGGGCTCTAATAGGAGTCCAAACGGTCCAAAAAACCCAGGAACAAAATTTGCAAAACAGTCTGTCTTCTGTAACATCTACTTGAAAGGTGTGGCCAGAGCACGGTGGCACCAGTGTTTTTCACAAAGTATTTCATGTTCTGTGTGTCTGTGCCATTCATTTCTGCACAGTCTGAACGGACGGAGAAGTCATTCACCAGCTCTTCCCTGCTCCAGGTGTTGCCATGCGTTAGCAGGGGCACAGAGAAAAGTCCAGACAGAATGGCTGCATTCCAGACCAGAAAGAGTGAGGGGCAGGAAGCGAAGGACTGGTGTCCTACTGAAGGATCCTTTACTCTCACAGATCTTGGGAGACAGACCTGTCCTCGCTTACAGACAACCCCCCAACCTAAAGCAAATACTCACCAGCAACCACACATCACTGAACAAAACCACTAACCCAGGAACCTATCCTTGTAACAAACCCCGATGCCAACTCTGTCCACATATCTATTCAAGTGACATCATCATAGGACCTAATCACATCAGCCATACCATCAGGGGCTCGTTCACCTGCACATCTACCAATGTGATATATGCCATCATGTGCCAGCAATGCCCCTCTGCCATGTACATTGGCCAAACCGGACAGTCTCTACGCAAAAGAATTAATGGACACAAATCTGACATCAGGAATCAAAATACTCAAAAACCAGTGGGAGAACACTTTAACCTGTCTGGTCATTCAGTGACAGACCTGCGGGTGGCTATATTACAACAGAAAAACTTCAAAAACAGACTCCAAAGAGAGACTGCTGAGCTAGAATTGATATGCAAACTAGACACAATCAACTCCGGTTTGAATAAGGACTGGGAATGGCTGAGCCATTACAAACATTGACTCTATCTTCCCTTGTAAGTATTCTCACACTTATTATCAAACTGTCTGTACTGGGCTAGCTTGATTATCACTTCAAAAGTTTTTTTTTCTCTTAATTAATTGGCCTCTCAGAGTTGGTAAGACAACTCCCACCTGTTTATGCTCTCTGTATGTGTGTATATATATCTCCTCAATATATGTTCCATTCTATATGCATCCGAAGAAGTGGGCTGTAGTCCACGAAAGCTTATGCTCTAATAAATTTGTTAGTCTCTAAGGTGCCACAAATACTCCTGTTCTTCTTTTTGCGGATACAGACTAACACGGCTGTTACTCTGATACTGAAGGATAATGTGTCAGTTAAAGAGAAGCAGCAGCCCGCAATTGCTGCTCAGCCTAGAAAGTCACCAGACTGCTCCCGGTGTCCCTGATCTAGTTTCAGATAACAGTATATTCAAAGCTGATACAATAATACGAGCCCTGGTGACAGAGGCTTTACTACAGGAGTTGAGATTGGGGAAATGTCAATAGCAGGTTTAGAAAGGATTGGTTTAATCCAAAACTTTAGAGTATTTAAAACTGCCAGTTTGAGAGATCCTGCTCCACCTCTGCAGCACCAGGCATCTAGCCCTTGCTGCAGGCGGGATGGGCCCTGGTGAGGGAATTAGCACTTGGCTCTCCGGGATTGCCATTAGAGCCGAATGAATTTAGTGCCAGTGAATGGTGCAAGACTGAATGCCTGTGAGAGTGAATTCCTCTGCTTAGTTACCCAGAGAACAGCCCAGACAATGACAGTACAAATACCTGCAAACCAGTATTCTTCACTCCTGGTGGGTCCACCTGTTAGTGGGAGAGGGGAGTTCAGAGTTTTCTGGGTGGTGGTGGATGTTCTTCCACCACACAAATGAATAACTAGGAGATCTGGGGGAAGAGGAGAATACGAGAGACTTGTCTTTTAGCTCCAAGGTACCTTGATGCTCTCAACACTCTCCTGGCTTGGCTTGCAAACTAAACCTTTGTTATCAGTGTTATTTGCAGAGTGCTGTAACTATGCAGGGTTCTTTACGGCAGGTAACATATACTAAACAAAATACAATACCTTACCCTGCAGACACAGAAGCCTACACGATATGGGTCAGATCTTGCATTTAGGCGTTAGCTTGGAACTCTGTTGACGTCAGGGGTGTTGCATAGATTAACTGATGGACTGAAGGTGGAATTTGGGGATTCCAACTGTTCTCTGGATGGCTGGATCCCCTCTAGACAATGAGAAGGTGAAGCTTGTGATAGATGTCGTTCAGAAAGCAGCTCTCTAGATTTCCAGCGTAGTCATGGCTTGGGCCTGCCTGTACTTAGACATTGCAATATATAAATCATCACCATATGGACACACTAATATCTTGTTTTTTGTTTGTAGTTAGCTAGAATCTTGTTAACGTACAAGGAAAAGGTCAATGACTAGCCATTATTCAGCGTGGGAGCTCAAGTAGGGCCTGATCCAGAGTCCGCACAAATCAAAAGGATTCATTCCATTAACTACAATGGGCTTTGGGTCTGGCCACCCTTGGTGTCACCAGACAAAAACGAGCAGCTTTGGAGTTTGTTCCTGCCCTCGTGTCTGAAATTTGCTAGACATTCAGGCATGCTGTAAGGGTCCTCTCATTTCCCAGGCATTTGGGGAGTAGGTTGATTGAGGGGTGATCACTATGACCACTGTGAATGGCTCTCATTTTGTTGATATGTCTCGTGTATTTATTTGAGGGTGGTTTCAGCAGGGTCTGTTGCTACTATTGTGAAAATGAATTATAAATTATAAATCTAGAGGAATAAAAATAAATCAAATAACTATGCCAAGAGGGTGCTGCAGCTGCTAGGATAACATTAATTAAAGAGTGTGCCCTTCAAAGAACTGGTATCATCCTTGACTGAATGTACTGTGTAGACCCAATGCTATACGATATAGCTGGAAAACCCCTATTTCTGGATTTCCTTCAGAGCTCAAAGTGTTAGCTCCATTGCCAACATTTAATTATTTAGCTCAATTGAATTTATGTCAAAGTTCATATACAAACATCTCTCTAGCAGCTAAATGAATCTTCCTTCCTGTTCCTCTCACAAACACTGAGAACATAAAACCAAACCCCAAACAATTAATACTCCACAGTTTACAAAGTCCCCCTGTAAAGCCAGTCAGGGAAGGCTCTAGTTTAGTGAGCCACATAGGGGAATTTCAGTCAGCAGCAGCCAAATGGTCCAAAATTAAGTATTAATGAAGGTCTCCAAAGGCAGCTGCAAAGCCATTTCTGCTGGTAAAAGCCATTTTCAAAAGTCAATATTAAACTAACTCCATCCAGTGCAATCACAAATAATGCTGCTTCCCCATTTGAGTCCCCCCAGACTGCGACCCCAAGGCAGGGCTCCCCCACCAGCAGCATTATTTTCAGGGATGAGAAACTCCTTTCCAAAGACGGCCCTCAGATATAAGCATGTTGTGGTTCTCCATCAAAAGTTTGCTCCTTTGTTCTTAGGGAGGGTGGGGCTATGATTTAGTTTCCCCTGCCCTGAAGAGTGCCTTTATGTGGTATGATTTGGGTTTCATTTATATTTTCACTCCCTACATTAATATTTCATGATAATTTAAAAAATAAACCCAATCTCTCAGCCAGCTCAGCTGAGAAGGGGCTTGTGGTGACAGCTGTTCGGGTGTCTGTCTCACTGAGAGCCTGACCTCTCTCTGCCTGCCTCTAGCTCTGAGACAGGCTGTTTTTACTGGATGGCCTCCTCTCTCAGCCTGACACCCAATCCTGGGGCTGCTGGGTGCCAATTTCCCTGCTGACACCACAGAATGCTTGCCCAGGAGCTGGCAGGGAAAGGTTAATAATACTCTTTCCTCTCTCAGTAGAGGAATGACAGGTGCTGGCACTCTGTCCTGGCATTGTCAGGGTAGCAGGGCCAGGCCAGCCCAGCTGTGGTGAGTTAATTCCCTGTCTCCCAACCACAGAGGAGAAGAGATGTGCTCTTAGGAGTAGGTCTAGCTGGCTTTAGGAGCCAGAACCTCTGGGAAGGGAAGCAGTAGGTGGGGAATTAGTCTTTTGTGGTAGAGTCAAACTTTGGGTGCCCAAAGCCATTTCTTATAAAAGGCAGAAGGACCCTCTATTTTTTCACACATCGTGTGATATTTAGTGATTTTTTTCTTAAGCTCTAGCTCCTGGAGACAGGTGATCATGTGAGAATCTTTGCTTCCATATTTTTAACAAAGTAAGTTTCTAGCTGTTATGGTTACCCCCAAAAAACTTGAAAATATGCACCCAAAAGGCTCAAAAAACAGAAGCAAAGAAAAAGACCCCAAGATGTATTAGTTTTTAAAATCTCTAGATTTTTGGTGGCGTGACTCATGATTTTTGAATGAGTAGGGTTGACAATACTGCAATTGCATCAGCTTTTAAAAATAGCCAGGTGTGAGGCATGTCAGTTAGAAAACTAGAGCAAGCAATGACTTTGCAATTGCCATATAGTATGAACCCAGATACCACAACATAACCCTGTCCTGGTGAGAAGGTAGCGTTGTTGACTCTGATTCACGTACAGCTTCAGAATGTGCTGTAGGTCGGAACAAATTCTAGTTCTAGCTGTGAAATAAAGCTGTGTCTAGGAATGTTAACTTTCCTCTGCCTGTAGAACTGTTCTGGTTCAAATGTCCTTTGATAATCATTGCTCAAGAGACTATTGCCTCTGGTAGGCCCACCTCAGTGAGAACTGCAGGGCAGGGATCCCAACAGAAATTTAGCCCAGATACATGTTTTGAGGGTCACCCATCTCTAACTTAGGTCCTGATCCTGCAATCATATCCCCTTGAGTAGAGCCTTATGGCCTCATACAGCCCATGTGGATCAGGGCCCTAAACATTATACAGTATGTTTTGTTCCCTTTCTCCCAGGAAAGTGTATGAGCCCAAACAGGGGAATTATGTGAACATTCATCAGATACACCTCTACCTCGATATAACGCTGTCCTCGGGAGCCAAAAAATCTTACCGGGTTATAGGTGAAACTGCGTTATATCGAACTTGCTTTGATCCAGCAGAGTGTGCAGCCCCGCCCCCCCCGGAGCACTGCTTTACCGCATTATATCCGAATTCGTGTTGTATCACATCGCATTATATCGGGGTAGAGGTGTATTACAAACCATCCCCCTGCACTGGACTTGGGTTTTCTACTACAAGTTCAGTTAGAAACTGCCAGGCAGGTCTATTGACAGGGGAAATGTTCTGCAGTGCTGTACTAAACTGATGTGTTGAATGCCTTTGGAAACTAATGATTTCAGTGCTCATATATGCCTCTGTAATTTTGTTAACCAAAGACTACATCATTAAATGCCATATGTCTAGCACACTACTGAGCTGGCTGAATGCTTTCGCTGTTGATTCACCAGCAGTACACTTGGGAGAGCTCTGGACTTATGTTTTGCCAGAGTAACGTCTTTTTGACTAATTGTGATCCAGGGTTTTCTTGGAAAGGAAAAATAACCCTGTGTTTGCCCAGGTCTGACTGCATTGTGCAGCACAGCTTGTTATTTACATACGTGGGGTGTAGATTCAACTCCTCCCTTCCCCAAACATGCAGCTAGTAAGTGTGTAAAATAAGCTTGCATCTGAAAATCTGAGGCAGAATGACTTTTTAAAGGGACAACATCATAGAGGTTCACAATGAAATTTAGGTGGTGATGAGAGGGCAGAAAAAAAAAGGGGGGGGGGAAATTATAGCACCTGAGCATGAGTAGAAATGTACTTGTGGTTTTTTTTTCAATTAAAATGTATTTTTGGTTTGGGATTTACAAGGTTTCCCTGGAGTGTTTGTAACCAAACATTGCAGCCTTGTTCCAGCTTCAGCCCACCAGAGCCCAGCAATATTTGGCTGCAGATCATGCTATAAGGCTTACGTGTTCAGTCAGGCTTTTGACTGAACATTTAATCTTTTTCCTTTTTTGAGGGGCGGGGGCGGAGGGAGCTGAATATGGGGAATTGGATATCGATGGCAGATGAGTCCTCCGTCAGGGATGGGACACTGATGGCTGGTTGTCTCAACATTTGTGGATATTTTATTACAGTGGCATTTAGCTAGGATTGTAAAACTCTAAGTACCCTAGGAAAGAATAAATAAAGAGTTAATGAGAACCGAACGTGAAACTGACTAGACACGAATTATGTCAACAAAAGTGAAAATGGCTCATCTATTTCCATAGTTCATGTTTTGTGAAGAGCAAAAAGAAAACAGTCTAAATTGGGAAAATAGTTGAGATTTTTAAAATGTTTTCGATTTTAACAAGTTTGTGTGTGTCTAGATAAACAAGTAAAAATAACCCACATTTATTACTTTTTTTTTTAATCTCATAATTTTAAACTTAGTCTTATAATTTTGGGGGCCTGATTCATTATTTTTGAATATGTTGGGTTAGCAAAACTGACTGATGCTATATAATAAATAATAATTTGTCCACCCTCCTATATTCATTCTTTCCATTCTTTGATGCTTATCAGCAGAGTATTCGAGTGCCTCCTACACACAAATCAATTTGGCAACATCCCTGTGAGGTGAGACAGTTCCATTCTCCACATTTTACGGAGGTTGAAGTTGAGGCACAGTGAGATCCTCTGACTTGTCCAACGTCGCATAATAGGTCAATGGCACAGCTAGGGATAGGGCCCAGCTCTTCTGACTCCTAAACCCACAGCTTAACTGCAAAACCATCCTTCCTCTTTTGCTTTTGACAGTAACCAGCTTCAGTCATACCCCAAACCCAAGGTAAAATGTTATCCCATAGAAACCGATGGATCTCCTGTGTGCCTCTGATACACCTGCTGAGGGCATGGCTCACGCTAAGTTTTGCAGTCACTGGCCATTTGTGATTTTGGTTGCAAGCTTTTTTTTTTCTGAATTGGTGTTAGTAATTAGTGAAGAGGAGAATTCAGTGGGGGTGGGGGCAAAGGCGCAATCCTCCATTGCAGAGCAGCAAACTCAGTGACTGCATCTTGTGAAACACTGAATTTCAGAATTCAATAAATACTAAATTTCCAATTTTTCCCTCATCTGAGGAGAGTTCATCTAAGAATTGTGGTAGGATGGGGCAAAGAAAAAAAAAAGGATTAAAATAATGACCAAGAGAAGAAAAGTCTGTTGTTGCACAAATGTGTTTATTAATGATCTTCATGCAATTCTTTGGGAACGATATTCTGCAAGACAGATTTGTGCTAGATTTTCACCATATGGGAATATTTCACTCCAGAAATACATAGCATTAAGAGAGTTGAGAAGCTGAACGTGATTCCCCCAGCCAGGAAGATGACGGATCAGGGACAAGAGACAATACATTAGTAAACAATATAAAAAATGTACATTTTGTCATTTTGTATTCCTGAGTTATTCTAAATCTGTGTATAAACCGAAAGCTTAAAGTCTCTGGAGCTGTTTTGAAGTGTCTTGCTTTCTATAAATATTGCATTTGCCTCAAGTAAGAAATTCTGACATGTATTAAAAAAAATTATACATTAGTAAAGCTTATAAAATAGAAATTTGGAATGCTGTTATTGTTATTTTTTATTAAAAATACAGTTTAATGGAACAATTGAGTTCCACTCAAAAGTGTCAGAATTATTTTTCATGCCTTTTCCCCATTCTTTGAACTTTATGGTTGAAGCTCTAATTTTCTGCTTTCTGACTTTGAATGTCCTTGTTCGAAGCAGTCGTTCTATTGTACAGCTAACGTTCTCTGCTTCCTATTAATGCTCCAGTGAGATGCTCACATTAGGGTCTTTTGGCAGCCAGCCATGCTCTATCCAAACTTGGAAGGTCAAGTCCTCTCTAGTCTATTGGACTGGACAGATTCAGAGGATCACTTCTCTGGAGCAGACTTCCATGCCTGGAGGAATAGTTCACAGCTCTCAGGCTTCTTATGGGGAATTTTTAACACTCTCAAAGAATCCCTGTCAGCCTTAGAATAACTTATAAGTACTAATGTTCTTATTTAATATAACCACATTGTGCAAGCAAATTACCTATTGTAAAAGAAAGGCAGGCTAACCTGAGTAGAAAGAAAAGGGTTTGATGGCACACGAGGAAGCAACTCCAGGTTTTAACATTTGCAGCATACTTTCAAGACTGTCATAGTGATTTGGGTTAAAATAATCCACATTTATTTTATTGTCTGCTGCATGTGGGGGCGGTGTCAGTGTAATCTCCAGAGAAGCCAGGTGATTACACTGTATCGATCCTTGAATATTTGGTCCAACAATACTCCACCTAGCATCCCATGGGGCATCTATTTGGGTGGAGAAGTGTTGCTGTTCACTGATGGCCCAAGGAAATGGAAGAAGTCATATTCAGTTAGTAGAGAGAAGGTAAATCAGATTGCTCAGCAATTGCTCAAATGTTACAAAGCAGAGTTTTCCAGCCAGACAAATAGCTCTCCACTAGCATTTACCTGGAACAACAGTGTCACCAAGTGATTCTCTTCTCTAGAGATATTAAAAGCTACGTGTACTGCGCTCTGCTTAGAACAGAACCCCATGGTGCTGGCTCATGAGACAGATGCTATTTGTTAATGCAACATCTATTTGTACTTCACATTAGCAGACAGTGCTGGGCCGTCTGGCACCAGGCAGTTAAAGGAAGCATTTGTAGGAGAGTTGCTATCAACTTCCGACCATGTTTTCAATAGCAGAACTAGCAGGTGATGGATGTGCAGGGCAATACTCTCGATGGGATTGTGCTCCTAGCTGTAAGGATGAATCACCATTTATTTATACCAAGGCTCATCCACCTGCAATGCCAGCAGGTATCATGAAAACACATAGAGGAGCTGTAGGGGTCTCCCACAGAATCTGAGAGAAGCAGGCCTCCTTCCTGACTCTAGCCAAAGGACGTGTTCTCTGGGACACTCTCTTGAAGAAGAGGGGAAGAAAGAGGAAAATTCCAGACTGGGAAGGCGGCTGTTCTGAGTCAGAGATTGCCCAATTCTGTTAGTAATGGCATTGGCACTGGCTCCTTCTGTGATCTTGGGCAGGTCGCTGAACCTCTGCCTCAGTTTACTCACCTGTAAAGAGGAGGAAACAACGCCACCCTGGTCTAATAAATGAATGCTTGCAAAACACCCCCTGAAGAGAAGTGCTAAATGTTTAATCTGTGTTGGAAACATGTCTTTCCCTAACTGCAATAGTGAATCAGTTCTAGAGTGTCCGTCTCTGTATGTTGTCGCATCTGTTATCCCTTCCAGCAGCATGCCTAAAAACTCCCATATGTTTAATGTATACGAATAAGCTATACCAATATAAGCACCTTCCTAGAATTATAGTTGTGTTCACACTATGGGCTGTATCACGTCAACTAGATCTGTTTCTCAACCAACACAATTCACAAACTGCATAGGCTAGCTCTTCAAGATGAAAATAAAACAAAATAGCTTGCATCTGCCTTGTCTTATAGCTCTCCAGTAAGCTGTGTGAAGTACTGTGCTGCTTGGCAGCAGAGCTGATGTGGAGGCTGCATGAAATGGAATATGCTAAATGTGTTGTTTGGGAGGAGGGAGCAGGATGTATCCATGCTGGTTTTGTCTTCCCTCCTCCTGTGCTTGGTACTCAGCGCTGCTTGTTTCATGAAAATGAGCATGCAAGTAAAAAGATGTTAAAGTTCTGCTGTGTAGACTAACTCTTTTAAGGAAGGCTAGGAGGAATCTCATAGGTTAGGCTGATGGTGTGCTGAGACCAATGCCTGTCACGCTGACCAACATTGTCTCATTGTTTCCTTGGACTCCCCTCTCTGTGTCTCTTGTTTTATACTTATATTCTAAGCTACTTGGGGAGGAGGAACCGTATGTTTTGTTTTCTGTGTCTGTACAGCGCCTCATATAATTGGCAAAAAGAAGAACAGGAGTACTTGTGGCACCTTAGAGACTAACAAATTTATTAGAGCATAAGCTTTCGTGGACTACAGCCCACTTCTTCGGATGCATCCGAAGAAGTGGGCTGTAGTCCACGAAAGCTTATGCTCTAATAAATTTGTTAGTCTCTAAGGTGCCACAAGTACTCCTGTTCTTCTTTTTGCCAATTATATGAGGCGCTGTACAGACACAGAAAACAAAACATACGGTTCCTCCTCCCCAAGTAGCTTAGAATATAAGTATAAAACAAGAGACACAGAGAGGGGAGTCCAAGGAAACAATGAGACAATGTTGGTCAGCGTGACAGGCATTGGTCTCAGCACACCATCAGCCTAACCTATGAGATTCCTCCTAGCCTTCCTTAAAAGAGTTAGTCTACACAGCAGAACTTTAACATCTTTTTACTTGCATGCTCATTTTCATGAAACAAGCAGCGCTGAGTACCAAGCACAGGAGGAGGGAAGACAAAACCAGCATGGATACATNTCTCCTCAATATACCCACTTCTTCGGATGCATCCGAAGAAGTGGGCTGTAGTCCACGAAAGCTTATGCTCTAATAAATTTGTTAGTCTCTAAGGTGCCACAAGTACTCCTGTTCTTCTTTTTGCGGATACAGACTAACACGGCTGCTACTCTGAAACCTGTCATATAATTGGGTCCTGGTCTATGACTCAGGCTTCTAGGCACTATGGTATTAAAATAAATGATAATAATGGACAGAAGAGCCCTATCCATTTACCCCTCTTCCCCCAGCACAAGTGCTGGAGTTCCAGATGATGGAGCTTTAAGAATTCCCTAAGTAAATTATTACTTGACTTTTTCTACTTCCAGCCCCAGGCCATTACACCTCATCTAGTGCCCTTTAACCAACCTGCATAATCCTTCCCTTTCCTTTTCTTGTTACTTCCTCCTTACACCCGGGTCTGAGCTACAATCCACAGCAGGTGTCTGACGGCTGCAGCAACCTGTAGCCTGGAGGTGATGAATTGGCCAAAGCTGTGCTTGATTAATGAGTGCTAGCACCTAGGTCAAGCAGCTAACCAGCAAGAGAGGTAGCTATGTGTGAGGACACAGGAGGAGTGATTAGAATGGCCTGGCGATGAAATAGTGATACGATCAAAGTGTGCTATTCTAGAAGTTCTTTGATGCTGGACAGGAAGGTCTGACTAGGAATCCCTGGGAAATGGGTGACTGAATCCTGTCTTTGCTGCAGGAGCATCCACGCACCTGGATGCAGTATCTGTAAGAACAATTTTTTGTTGTTGAAATTTGCCCATTTTTGATATTGCAACAAGTCTGTGAAATACAAACAACTTCAGTAGAACTAAGTGTTTTTGGTGACATTTTTGTTGATGACTGCATAGAAATACCAGGAAACAGTTTTGAGAACAGTTAGCTGGGACTAGGAACAGAGAAGTTTGTCTTTTTTGCTTAGAAGTAGTAATTGCATCTAATTATTTCACAAACAAAAATAGGGGATGTTCCAAAATAAATTAAATACAATAACCTGCCCAGCCAGGAATTCCCCAATCAATAACAGTGAGAGGCTTTGGCTCTCCGAAGGAACTGGCTCTGAGTTGTTTACTTGCTCTCTCTTTGAGCCTGTACCTGAAAATACCTGTGAGTAGCACAGAGTTGTACCTTCTTTCATTGCAGGAAGCAGGTGCTTACCTCGAAAGACTACAGGGAAGCCCCCTTATTATTCTGCATAGACACCAAATGTGGGCGCAGCAGTTTATTTACTGGAGATGCTGACAGGGTAGCTAGTCCTTTCCTGCAGGAAGACAGCGCCAGGTAAGGTCTGAGGAGAGACTGCATGTGGGGACAGATGGCTGAATGGTCTGGTACAGTTTTGGTGGCTTGAATCAGTAGTCATTTGCTGAAGCTTTTGAGTTTCCCCTACTATGAGAGTTGTGTGTAACATGGCCATAATGAGACTGGTTTATTGTGTGCTGTGGTAAGCTTGGGATTTGATTCTCTTCTGTCTTATTCCCTTGGGTCAGAAATGTGTAGGCTGTAAACTGAAGAACGGGTTGATGAAGGTGTGGTCTGGCATTGTCTAGGTCCCATACTCCTGATCCCAGAGCAGAGGGGATGCTTTGCCATAGGTATGGCAGATTGTGACCAAGAATCAAATTCCTGTCTTGAGGAGCTTACAGTGAAAAGGCACTAAGTGGGTAGGGCACAAAACAACAGAGTTGGATTCCCTACATGCACATCCAGAGAGGGCTGCTTCCCTGAAGCGTGGGTTTTTAGGAGGCTTATTTCTTTTTGGATGGTGTGGAGAGGGTTTGGAGTACACTAACTGTGTGGGCAGCATGGAGTCATACTGCTGCTTCTACTGACAAGACAAAGAACATGGTTAGGCCCAGAGCTGGCACTAGGCATAACCAGACAAAGCAATTGTGTGCCCCCCCCCCCCATTCCCTTTTTATTATGTGGGTGGGGGCAGGAGATATTCCTGCTTTGGGCCCCTAATAGGTTAGCACACTGCTGGTTAGGCATGAGGGTTGTGAGTAGGGGGATCAAGTGGAAAGAGGAGATAAGGATGGAGATGCTGATGGGAACAAAGTTCTGGAGAGCTTTGAAGGTGAAGAGGAGAAAATTCACTGCTCCGTGAAACAGATTTTGTTGGCGTAAGTGTGAAAGGTGGGTGTGAAGAATGACCGCAGGACAGTAGCTCTTGCCTATCAAGCAGTCTGGATAATCCTCAGTAACACATGTACTTTTTGCTGAAAAGCATCGCCTTTGTTGGACTTTGTTCTCTCTCTGCTATCTCTTGGTGCACACAGGATAATATGAAGATTATACCTAAACATTGTATACCATGTTAGACTTCATTAGGATTTCAATCCCAATGTTAATGGATTCAACAGAATAACTGGCAGCATTAACCTGTATCAGTAGCTCCCCGGATGAGTGGGCTTAATGTAGCACTGTTGTGGCAATACGAATAGGGGAGAGATGTGTATCGGGACAGGCAGATGGGTGTGGTAGGCAGGTTGGAGAAGACAAGCTTTGTACTATGCTGCTCCAGCAAATGCAGTGCATGTGTCAAGAAATACCTGACCCTCTGCACAAAGCTTTTCTTTTTTTAAAGTACAGTCCCGTCTCAGATATGCTAGACTCTGCAGCAATAGCTTGGTGTCTGACTTAGCCCCAGGTCTCTTCATCCAGTGCGTTGTATCGGATAACAGTGCCACCCTAGGATGAATACGTGCAGCCTGCTAATCTGCTGGAAGGGAGAACATAGGTGGCATAAAAATAACTAGAGACTCTAAAAGCAGGAGAACTCCTACTCTAGGTAGCCTGTGAAGAACTTGACAAACATCACTGTGAGTAGGAAACTCCAAGTGACTGGAAATCTACTGTTTTCTGATGCTCTGAGACAAAAGAAAACTGCATCAGAATATGGGAAGTGCAACATTTGAAGCAGAGATGATATCTTAGTGCATTTATGAAAACTGGATCACTGTGTTTTACTTAGTTTTCATTCACTGCCCACTGAAGTTAGTGAGAAGGGATTTCAGTGCTGGGCAGTCAAATGAAAGGCGAGTGCTGCTATTGTTTTTCCAGGTATCTGATGGCTCCTCTTACTCAACCAAACATGAACTGACTTTGAAGGGCTTAACTATTCCTAGCAGGAGTGATAGCTGTCAGACTGCTCACAGAGGCAGACTTTAGAATCAGAGCAATGTTTGACAGGGAAGAATGTGTGTTGACAGCCTTGCTTGAGCCACATTTCAAGAGCTGTAGAGAAACCAGAGCACTTCCATGGGATGACAGAAAAGCTGCTGTTTCAGGGGAAGAGCCAGAGGCCACATCACTGTCATTCTTCTCTGCTTCGCAATCTGCAAAACTCCTTGGAACAACACCTTAGAGCACTTATGGGACAGTAGAAGCAATAACAGTTACAATGACAGCCCAGTACTAGCAAGATAATCTATTAGTGCAACATTTATGGCTGTGATGGAGCATATGCCTAGCATGGGCTCATTGCCATATTACCCAGAGCAGAGTAGCATTGCTGAGGCACACAGGTTGCATGACACAAGTCCATGCACACAAGGGAAGACTTCTTATTTATTGATTTGAACTGTTTTTAGAATCTGCTTCTGGTCAATGTTGCTGTCTCTTCCATCAGGTGCCTGCCATCCAGGGTGTATTGTCTGTACATATTAAACGCTGCCATTGTGGCATTGTGACAGACTGAAGGACCCTTCTTAGACCTGACAATGTGTAATGCTTCACTTGGCTCAAGACACATCTGGAAAGCTTCCCAGGTTCTACATCTGTCCCTTTGTGTTGCTGCTTCTGTGTCAAATTGGAGACCTAAAGGAATGAAGATGTAGACTGTGGACTCTCTGGGGCAGAGAATCCCAGTGGTTGTAACGCACCTAGCATGTTTTGGTTGCTATCGCACCTAAACTATAAAAATAGCAAGGGGCTTTTTCTAGGACAACTGCGGAGCAAATCTGGTTGCCAGCAAACTGCTAACATGGCAGAAGCCTTGGATAGGATGATGCCTTGTGGTGAATGTGTGTATCATGCTGTTCTCAGGATGGAAGCTGGGCAGGGAGTTGCGTAACAACGGCACTTGCTGCCTCATCACTGCTCTCCTGAGACTGGAAAGTGTGACTTGCTAAATTTAAAAAAAAGCATGTGGGATGAGCTGATATCTGAAATAGACTATCTGATCGTCTCCTGATCATGTGGTGTAAGGGTGGGTCAGCAATTTTGGAACAGGGTCCATCTTTTTTGTGCTGTTTGTACAGTTCCTAGTGTAATGGGGTCCTGGTCAATGACAGGTCTCCTAGGTACTATTGCAGTATAAATAAAAATTGCATACTCCTGCTATGAATGTGTGCAGAATTTCCAATGGAGTAGGCAGTCACCTTACAGCTCAGATGAATTGCTGATGGTTTCTAGGAAGCACAAACACAAGGGACCCCAGTCATCCCTCAATGACCCACCTATTAGCTCTGTGGTGCTATGTTGCATATCGAGAAGCAACTGTCTTTACTTATACTCATAGGTAGAAATTATTTCAATAACTGACATCCTGAGGATCCAAATTGCATATTTGTGCATTCATAAAATTGGCTATAAATTTGAGTGCAATAACTAGTCATAACTAAAGCTGGTCAAAAATCAGAATTTCTATCCTCTGGGAAATCCTAGTATTTGAACATCTGCTGTCATCTCACATTGGGATGGAAAAATCAAAATCTCTCTCTTTGCAGAATGTTGAAACATTTTGGTTTGATAATTGTGATCCCGTGCTGCTTTTGTGCCTCATGGGGGTTGTAGTTTGTTGCCTTATGCCCCCATTGTCCTCTTTGGGCTAGGCTCCAAGGCTGGGCTACATCTCCCGAGATGTACTGTGGTATCCCCTCTGGTTGAATCACCTGACGCATAATGGGAAATAAAGTGCATCCAGAGAGCCCAGCCCAAAGAGGAGAATGGGGGTATGAGATACCCAAACTATATCTCCCATGAGGCACCAAAGCAGTTTGGGGGAGGAGGGATGCTGAGTAATGCTGACTCAAGCTGATAGATTTCATTTTGATTTTTCCTAATGGAAAGTTACATTTTGTAGAAACTGCTTTCTCTGTTGGAAAAAACATTTTGATGGAAAATTCCCAACCGGCTCTTGTCATACTTAAGTAATTAGTATTTACACAGAGGTAGAGAGTTTGTTTCTTGGATTCAGTCAATAGCTCACAGTGGCAGAATAGAAAAAATCATGTTATAAATTGAGGTGACCTTTTATTACATGTTATATGAAAAAGGAAAGTAGAGACATAACTGAGGAGACTTTCAGAAAACTAGATGCATGGTGAAGTGTGGAGTTTTTTCACTTAATGGCATTTATTTTTTATAGGGGGGGGTGGGGTGGAAATTGAGACAGGCATAAACGACCCAAACCAGATTCACAATAAGCCCATGGAATCCACCCTAGCTACATTCAAACATATGTAAGTGACGTAAGAGAAGTGTGAATGATGATTATTCAGACTTCTAAGCAATAGGGCTACATTTACTGAAACACTTCACTTAACAATTGGAGATTAGCAAAGAAAATTACCATTGTTGATAACAGATATCTGTTATCAACTATTCTTGTATTGGTCATGTGGTTTTAGAGCAAAAACACTTCACCTGCCTTATTGATACTTAGAAATATCTGAATAGCCCTTATTTGAAGAATTGGAGGGGGGGCATTAGTGAGTGATCAGCACACAATACTAGGTGAAGCTATCAGAAGGAGACAAGCATAAGAAATTATTATTTAACATTTATATTATGTGATTGCCTCGAGGCCAGCTATGTCACAGACTAGTTGAGCTTGGTTCTTTAGAATAACCCGCCAGAAGCATCTTAAATCCTTCCACAAGTCCAGCTCTCACTTCTATTGCACATGTTGGTCCGCGTATATTTTTCTCTCTTTCTATGTTGTATCCTACTTTCCTGTGGAGAAGAGCAGGAGATGCATGTAGATGGGAGACACTAAGGAGGGGTCTAAGGAAGGAACGTTTGTGATCTCCTTCTCATTAGCGTTACCGATGATGATGATGGTGTTTTTTTTTTTTTTTTTTTGATCCTGTACAACATGAAGGGCCATAGGAGCTATTCAGGGCTCTGCTGAAGAATCAAGAATTAACACTAAAACTCTTGAACCTTAGAGTTCGCTGATCTGAGCTGTAAAGCTGATCTCTTTTCAGGGATAAACAGGGCATTGGGGCTCAAATCCATGATATGCTCCCAGCATGTACCACTGTCTTCAAATGAGCACCAGTAGTTGGTGCATAACAAGAACTACCAGATATTCATAATAGTTATGAGTGAACCTTAGAAGACTGTGGACCAAACTGGGTTGGCACAGGGTGTAAATCAAAGCAGAATGTTCCCTCTTCATTATGGTTTAGCTCTGAAATAGAGTTAAAGTTACAAAATAAAGTAATTGCATGCTTTATGTTAATTCACTACATGTCTATTGAGAAAGCAATGTGTCTCATTGCTAAGTTCGTTCCATGGACGCTGAGGGGATAGGGTTGCATTGAGCATTAGTCACAGTTTGCATGTGTGATGCTTTCACCCTCCTATAAGCAATTAACCCCCCCCCCCCCCCCCCCCAAGGAGCATGCTCACTTCACAGAGATAGCTAGGTTCCTTTCTTGTAGATGCCACAACGGGCAATGCTGTTATCTGGGACTCAAGTCTGTAGTGCTTAGTGAATTCTACAGGCTTCTTCAGAAAACAAACTGTTGCTGTTAGATAAAACTGTTACTGTAACACTTAGCTTAGGGGTCCTCTGACTTTTTTTCCTTCTGTTAGCAACTCAGTAAAAAGAGATTCTCTTATGGTGCCATCTCTTCTCCCAGCCCCTCACTGCTTAGCATTCAAATGGTTCGTTCCATGGGCCACCACATGGCTGTGAAGACCACTGCCAAAGACCCTCTGGTTTAGATGACTTGCTGTGGCAGTTTGGAACATTCATGAGACAGCTTTTCACTTTCTGTATTTTTTTTTTTTTTTTTTTAAAACCCAGCAGATGCCCACCTTAGCAAGTCAGTTTTCTTTAGCAATTACAGTGCAGGATTTAGTGCTGCTTGTGAGGTGGTTGAGACCAGAAACATTGTTCATCCTTCAATGTCTGGATCTGGGCACAGAGCAACCTGCCACATATTAGATTTTGCATTTCTCATCAAGATGCAACATACTTTAAATAGCATCTGCATGACTGGCTTTTTTTTCTAGAGAGGCTGATATACAAAGTACCTCAAGTGGCAGCTGTCACCAGTGAGGTGGCATTTTTCTTCACTGATGCTGACAGCAGCTGTCCAGGAGGAGTATGAATGGAATGAGAATGACATCATGTTTATTCAGGAATGACATCCCCAGCTATGGATCAGTGTCAGCAATATTTTGATATGTTTTAGAATGAGAAAACACTTCCTGAAATGTTCCCTGATTTATCCTTTGTAAAATACACAACACAAAAAATAATTGAAGAAACTGCAGCAGGACAAAGCATGGCTTGCCAAGCAGATGTTTCAACACACGCTGTGTTATTGGTGCTGGAGACAATCTATAGGCACTAAGACATACAGCTCTTTTAACTCTTGGAAGCCTACACATGGTCTGCTCAGCAAACTTTTTTTCCCTTCATAGCTGAGTACTAGAGTTCATAGCTATCATAAGAACATACGAGCGGCCATTCTGGGTCAGAGCAAAGGTCCATCGAACCCAGTATCCTGTCTTCTGGCAGTGGCCAATGCCAGGTGCTTCAGAGGGAATGAACAGAGCAGGCAATCAACTAGTGATCCATCGCCTGTCGTCCACTCCGAGCTTCTGGCTAGGGATATCCAGAGCATGGGGGTTGCATCCCTGACCACCTTGGCTAATAGCCATTGATGGCTCTATCCTCCAGGAGCTTATCTAGTTCTTTTTTGAACCCCATTATAGTTTTGGCCTTCACAACATCCCTGGCAACAAGTTCCACAGGTTTACTGTGCTTTGTGTGAAGAAGTACTTCCTTTTGCTTGTTTTAAACTTGCTGCCTATTTACTTAATTGGGTGACCCCTGGTTCTTGTGTTATGAGAAGGAGTAAATAACACTTTATCTCCATACCAATCACGATTTTATAGACTCGTATCATATATCCCCCATCAGTCATCTCTTTTCCAAGCTGAACAGTCCCAGTCTTTTCAATCTCTCCTCATATGAAAGCTGGTCCATACCCTTAATTATTGTTGTTGCCCTTCTCTGTACCTTTTCCAATTCTAATATATCTTTTTTGAGGCATGACTAGAACTGCATGCATTGTTCGAGGTGTGGGCATACCATGGATTTGTATAGTGGCATTATATTTTTTGTCTTATTATCTCTTTCCTAATGGTTCCTGACATTGTTAGCTTTTTTTTTTTTTTTGACTGCTTCTGCACATTGAGCGGATGTTTTCAGAGAACTATCCATGATGACTCCAAGATCTTTCTTGAGCAGTAACCGCTAATTTAGACCCCATCATTTTGTATGTATAGTTGGGATTATGTTTTCCAATGTGCATTATTTTTCCTTTATCAACATTGAATTTTGTCTGCCATTTTGTTGCCTGGTCACCCAGTTTTGTGAGATCTCTTTGCAGCTTGCTTTAACTATCTTGAGTAGTAAAATAAGGGGCCAGTAAGTCAGTCAGACTCTTAGGATACAGGACCTCTTGGTCCCTCTCTAGTACATACCCTGTAACCTAATGCACAGGATTGTTCTCTCTCGTATATTTATTTACTAATGCTGAGGCTTCCTGCTCTTCTTTGGTTGACTATTCCAACTCTAGTACATTTCACCAAGTCGAAGCTGTTCCTCCTATTCAGCCTAAGGTTGGGATTTTCAAATGTGCCTTGGGTAGGAAGGCTTCAATTCAGTGGAACTTGGGCACCTAAATCTGTTAGGCTCCTCTGACAATCCCGTCCAGGGATGTGTTTGTCTTAATCTCATCCCATTGTTTCTAGCTATCTCGCCTGCAATTCTGCTAAGGTGCCCTTCTCCTTGCTTGGGGCTCACACCACCTTTAAAGATTTGAAAGGCCGCTTTTGTGTTCCCAAGTTCTAGTTGTTGCTCTGCCCAGAATTACAAGTTAAACTCTGATCTTTCCTTATATATCCATCCTTCCAGCACCCCACAGTTGAATTACTCCATAGTCACTTACCAGGAAGAGAAGTTATTAGAAAGTAAATGTGATTTGGTGTCTACCATGGAGAGAGCATAGCTGCGCTAGGGTACAATATGATATCAACTAAACTTTTGTGTGTGAGAAAATCTGCCTGGTGTGAGAGGGCCATAAAGCAGTCCACTAGGGCCTCATTTCTAAGCACCTCCTTTCAAGCACAGACATTATTTCAGCAATGAAGCATTTGTGCACAGTCTCTCCCCTTAAGCCATTCACAAGAACAGCTGCCGTCTCAAGGTTTTTGCTTAGAGCACCATTCGCTCCCCTCGTGCCTAGCTCATGGCCCTTCAGATGATCCTGTGGTTTAGTTTAAGAGCAAAAAAGCATCTTGATTAGAAAGGAAGCATCTGATGAGTCATGTGAAGCTGCCATACCTTGTCCCTAGCCTCTCTTTGCCAGAAGCTGGGAATGGGCGACGGGATGGATCACTTGATGTTTACCTGTTCTGTTCATTCCCTCAGGGGCACCTGGCGCTGGCCACTGTTGGAAGACCGAATACTGGGCTAGATGGACCTTTGGTCTGATCCAGTATGGCTGTTCTTATGTTAATCAGATTTTGTACCAAAAATGGAAGAGAAACCCCTGTGTATCTACAGTCTACAGAGAATACTTTCCCAGGTGTCTGGCTGATAGATCTCACCCACATGCTCAGGGTCTAACTGACCACTATATTTGGAATCTGGAAAGAATTTTCTCCGAGGTCAGACTGGCAGAGGCCCTGAGGATTTTCAGTTTTCCTCTGCAGTGTGGGATATGAGTCACTTGCTGGTTTACACTAGAGTAAATGGTGGATTCTTTGTATCTTGAAGTCTTTAAATCAATATTTGAGGACTTCAGTAACTCAGCCAGAGGTTATTAAAGGAGTGGGTGGGTGAGGTTCTGTGACCTGCAACATGCAGCAAATCAGACTAGATGATAATGATGGTCCCTTCTGGCCTTAAAGTCTATGAATTCCAGCCTTGTGCATATCAGGCCATTATTTAGGTGCCTAGATGAAGAGTTAGGCAGCCAAATCCAAACTGTTTAAACTTCTAAACAGAGTGAAATTAAGGTGGTGAATTTTTGGGGTGGCTATTAAGGGATGTGAGAAGGAATGGAACAGCATGACACCCCAGCAGCTAATACTGTAAATGAGCTAAAATGAAACAACCCCAATATTAGTCAGATGTTTTGCCTGTTAACTTTGCAGCTTTAAATGTCTCTGTTCAGTTGTGATCTCTCTCTCGCCTCCTGTCTTGGTTTCTCTCATGGTATCAGGGTCAAGGGAGTTATATTTAATTTGAGTTCAACGTAAGGGCTTATTTAAATATAAGTGTTGTGACTGACAGCACATTGGCTGAATATACCGCGAGACTAACGTGTGGGAGCGGCTGGTGTCTGGAGAGAGCGAGGAGGTCGTAGCATGCCTGGCGAGTGATCCCGCTCAACAGCAGGCAGAGAAACTCACCCACATTTCAGACTGTTTTCTGACTCCTGGTGTGCGCTAGCAGCGGAAACACTTGTGAAGACAGAATTGGGGATCTATTCAGTGGGTACAGGCCCTATAACTAGAGCTTTGCCTTAATGTAAGCCTAGCTCTCCTGTTCCTGTGACAATCTCCTTGCAGTTTCCCCTAACTTGTTCTGGGGGGTGGGTGCGATTTCCACGGCTTTGCAGAACAGAGTAGTTCTGCCCCCAGCATTCCGTGGGTCCAAGGGGAACTGCAAAAGGCCAAAGCTACCTGCATGGAGGCTCTGTGCCTCCACAATAGTCCCAGTGTCCTCTTCCGCCCATTGGAGCTGTGCCCCCAGAAATTACCCTGCCCACTTCTGCCTCTGAGATGCTCCTTCGGGTAGTTTCTCCCAGAAGAGAGGAGATGGGTTGACAGAACAGATAATAAGGATTCGGACTGTGCTGGGTCTGATGTTTCCCAGGCTCTACTCCCAGCATGTCTCCTCTCCAGCTGCATTGAGGGTTCCTTGGGAGAGCCACAGAGGCAGTCATCCCCATTCCTACCCATTTTCAGGAGATGGGGGCCCCTCTACTGCTGGGGCAGTGTCTGAGCCTTTTGCTGAGACAAGTGGCAGCAGAATGAGCCGTCCCCGCTCATTGAAGCAAAGCGAGTATCTTCCATGGGGATGTCTCATGTTGCATCAGCACATTCAGACTGGTGAATGTCTCGCAACTAGCGTGACTAGTCCCTCCCGCCTCTTGTGCTGCCACAGTTAAGCTCACTCTGTTTTTAGCATGCTCGCTCAAGCTGAGTTTGTGTGGGAGAGCTCCTTGAGCTGTAACTTACACCTCTGGCTTCACGTATAGACATATCCCTAGAAGGAGAGGCTGGTGCAGCAGAGAGGAGGAGCTGGCAGACCCAGTCCTTGGATGGAAAGGGTTATAATTACTGCACTTGATTTGGACCAGCATGTTAAGACAAAAGTTCTGATCCTCAGATTCCAGTTGGATTCTCAGCCCTCTGGAAATTGGGCTCTTCCTGTATTCGTTGGGAGATGCTGCAGTTCAGCAAAAACTTAATCTGGGGTGAGAGTTCATAGGGCACTTGAAGTCTGAGCATGTTCAGATGAGATTTCCTGGCCCTCCCTTTCAAAATAAAGCCACCACAAGATGCAAGGCCTCTTCAAATGACCATCCATCTGCAGTTTCAATACATGCTCTGTATTTAGTAACAGACTCGGTGCATGTGACCTATTATTCAGATTAAAACACTATTTCGCTCATGTAGCGAGCTGTGGGGATGGCTCAGTGAGAAGATACATCTGCTTTGGGGTCAGACATTAGGCTACCTCATGGGGAAGTCTGCTTCAGTCCTTCCCCTGTCCCTCCTGACCCATCAGGGGTGTCAGCTGCTGCACTCGCCTAAAGATTAGAAAATAACATCTGAATAACATGGTAAAACAGGAAATATTTCAGATAAATGTCCTGCTCCATCCCTGACATTGCATTACAGCACAGGACTAGCAGGAATATCAGCCTCCACTTGAATTGCTTTTTGTAACCTCATTGGATAGTCATTTTAAAAAAAAACATTATGATCCTATTGAAAAAGGAAAAACTCCTTTTATGCAAGTTCATAGATAGAATGAACGTTATCTTCTGATCTTAGCAACGCCATTCCTGTAAATCTTTATTCAGGGTTGGCTACATATATATTTGAAATGAAGACGACTACTTTAGTGGTATTCTGATACATAGGTATTTCTGATACAATAGGTATCACTGCTCTTCACAAAATAGACAAAGTCCCTAAGATCTATAAATGTGTATTAATACACTAACTTTTCACTTCGGTGTGTGGAATCTGCTTTAGATTCTTATTCCCCACCTAAGCATATATCAGACTCTCATGATTGAGGTAGGTTGAAGAGTGACCCAGGACTGGAGTGGGGAGGCCTGAGAGGCATTTGCAGAGCTCTGTGGAGGGTCTAGAACAAGAGGTGCTGAAGGTCAGGACTGAGGGCATTGGCAGCCTTCTGAATCCAGGAGACGGTATGGTGACTCCCAAGTGTTAAAATGTTATGTCAGGCAGCCTGACTGCTCTCTGTGAAAGAGGGTTTGCAGGATGTTTGAATAAATGCACTTACATTATAAAATGGAAACAATACAAACAGGAGTTTTCCTGGGCATTTTGTATCCTCCACTGGTGCATAGCTATAGTTCAGGTTATGCCCAAAACTGTACCACCAGTTAGGAAGAAAACCTTTCTCTGCACAGCTGTGACATGAGAAATTCATAGCTTAAGAATCATTACCCTGAAATAGTAATATCACAACTTCAGCCTTCACTACATTGTCCAATAAGGCCTTGTGAAAGCTACTTTCCAACTCAACGTCCAGTAGCCAGACCAAATTGCACACAGGCAAAATGCTGTGGCAGCCTCTATAACCTTCTAAATTTTTGAGAGAGACATTTAAAATGAAGAAACACTGAAAAATGAGAGAAACTGAAAACTGCTGATTTATCATCACACACGTTGCATAGTACAGGATGCAGTTTCTCTAGATTTTGATCCACCCTCATGATAAATAGTTAGAAAGCAGCTGTTCTATATATCTGAGCCACCCTGTGCAGGAAAACAGAATTTACTTGGATGATCGCTTCACAACTACATGCTAAACATTCTAAACAATTTATACATTTAAACTGTATGTTTCTCCCTCCCAAAACTCACCATGCTGTGAAGTTCCACAGATCTTGTTTATAACACATTCATCTAAAATTATCTCAATGCACACAGCACCCTCCTATAGAACAGATGCTATGTAACCTGCAGTTCTGTTTTGATCTCAGATAGATGCGTTTAAGCTACTTGTGTGAATTATAAATGGAAACTATGCTAAGAAAATGAAACTGTTGTGATATTTGCCATAATGCTTCCACAGTTCAGTAGTTCTATGTGTATTCATTTTAGGTTGTATGTCTGGTTTGACTCTTGCTGGTGCTATGAGAGTCAAAATCACAAAATAATCTCAAGAATTAACCTTTTTTTCAGCAATGTCATTTAACTTTTCCTGGGCATTTTCTCAATTTCTTGTGTCATCATTCCAGAATTATTAACGGATTTGTATATAACCAAGGTTTTCCCCTTTATAACAAGCTTGCATCTCTCTTCAGTCATCTAGCAATTCTGACTGGTTATCTCAAGATAAGGGCATTGCCTTTTGTATCTACTGGTTGGGATTATGACTTAAAGTTGTCACCCTTTGATTATTATTATTTTACATTTTAACACTTATATTGCAGTGGTTCCTAAAGGCCTCAACCAGATTGTAAAGCCCTAGCAGAATGGGGCCCAAATGTATAATAAATGACAACCCCTTCTCCCCAAAAAGCTTCACTGAGCTCTGTGAAAAGAGCTGGTGGTCTTAGTCTGTTCTTGGCAGATGGCTTTCCACATCACAGACCCAGCATGATCGTCGGGCACCCTCAATAGCCCTCTAAGTAGGGAGGACAAGGAATGAGTGAGACCTGGAACCAGTACCCTCCTGCTTCTGCAAGTAGTGTGCTCAGGTCAGGATCTAGCACAGGGGTCGGCAGCCTTTCAGAAGTGCTATGCTGAGTCTTCATTTATTCACTCTAATTTAAGGTTTCATGTGCCAGTCATACATTTCACCGTTTTTTAGAAGGTCTCTTTCTATAAGTCTGTATTATATAAATAAACAATTGTTGTATGTAAAGTAAATAAGGTTTTAAAAATGTTTAAGACGCTTCATTTAAAATGCAGAGCCCCCCGGACTGGTGGCCAGGACCCGGGCAGTGGGAGTGCTCATGTACCGCCTTTGGCATGCGTGCCACAGGTTGCCCACCCCTGATCTAGCACATTGGCCAAGGGCACAGTGGGGAAGTTTGCACCTAATGTTGTCTGAGTTGTCTTTACTGTAGATAAAGAGGACTTCTGTAGCCAGGTCTGTCAAGGCTCCGAATAAAGTCCAATCCTCTGCAGAATACAAAAAAAAACTCTGCAAAAACCCCCTATGCATTGTTCTAAGGTAGTGCGCTGACATGATAGTGTTATGGTTTATACTAAGGATCAATATTATTAGAGCTCATTCTCTGGTCACTAAATCTCCACCTTCCAACCAAGTTGCAAGAGGAGAGGATTCCTCTACTTTTGCCATGTAAGAATTCTTCCTTCCAAAACAGTGCTTGCAGAAAGGGAAAAAAGTTAGTCCACAAAGGCAAGCCATGATCACCGTTAATAAAATTACCAGTATATGTGTTTGTGAGTGCTGGGACACAGGGGTGTCTTGGGAAATAAAATATAACTGAAAACAAGGCAATCAAAGAAGAGTGAAAGGCAACATGTCCTAACTGTTTCACAAATTGGTGAGGGGAGGACAGATTCTCCGAACATACAGTGACGACCACTAATTTCAATTCATATGTAGGAGGGAGCTAACAAAGTCCAGAGTCTTGCCTTTAAAATATTTACTATTACACCTCTACCCCGATATAATATGAATTCGGACATAATGCAGTAAAGTAGCGCTCCAAGGAGCGGGGGCTGCGTGCTCCGGTGGATCAAAGCAAGTTCGATATAACATAGTTTCACCTATAACGCAGTAAGATTTTTTTGGCTCCCGAGGCCAGCGTTCTATCGGGGTAGAGGTGTATTTGTTTCCGGTAGTGCCTGCTATGTGCTTGAGAACACCAGAGAGCCTGGTCCTGGCTCATGAGAGCTAATGCCTTGGGTATGGTGTGAGAGTGTTTCTATGTTGCAGGCTTTCTAGAGAGGGCCGTGAGACCTGTCTCTCCCAGATGAGTTGAGGGAGGGGATAGCTCAGTGGTTTGAGCATTGGCCTGCTAAACCCAGCATTGTGAGTTCAATCCTTGAGGGGCCCATTTAGGGATCTGGGGCAAAAATCTGTCTGGGGATTGGTCCTGCTTTGAGCAGGGGGTTGGACTAGATGACTTCCTGAGGTCCCTTCCAACCCTGATACTCTATGACCATCAGCAATAACAACCGCTCCAGCCTCCCCTGCACAATGAGAGATATAAGACACCAGACAGGTCGTATATAGTTCAATAATAATGCTAAGACCTAGAACAAGGTCAATGCATTTACTTAACGCTTCAGAACCAGCTCTAATTTTAAATATTTTCTGTGGGAAATTTTCAAAAAAATTTTGAAAAGATTCAAAATGGTTTAGTTTGTCTTGTCAACTTTTATAGAAACAAAAAAATGGTTCCTGAAAATGTTTTTTCTTCAACTGGAAAATTTTGAAAGAAACTAACCTTTTTGACAAAAGGTGTTTGTGTGTGTGTTTTTAGAAAAAAGGCAGTTCTTTGTCCCTTCACCCCCTTCAAAAAAAATTCAGACAAATTCTATTTATTACTGAAAATCTAAAGCTAGAGCCCAGATGGCTTCAAAACAGAATCCTCAAATCCTTTTCAAAGTCAGTATCATGCAGTGGAAAGGAGAAAGTGAACCAACAGGTTAATTCTTCATCAAGGGTTGGAGCTAGAAAGCTCCGGGCTGGACCTAGATCTGAATTTCCCTGGTGTTTTGATAGAGCTCTAAGCCCATGGCCTAGCCTGGGCCCAACTCCACTCACAACCCAGTTATGAAAGGGAATTTCTGCTCTGTCTTGAACCCAGTGCTTATCTCAGCATGTTTCGGTGCACAGCAGAAGACATCCCTTCCTAGCCCCTCCTTTAGCTGGTGAAGAGGTGGTAGCTGCTCTTTGAACTCATGATGTTACTGGGCCTGCTGCTTTGCTGAAAAAATGGCCTGAAACGGACAGGGAGCGCATACAAGACAATGTGGTTGTCACTGGGGCCCCTGCTAGCAGGGTGTTTCAGAATCTAAGAAAGGGGGGCACAAAGTCATGAAAGCATGCTGCTAGTGTTGCAGACAGACAGTGTGTAGTCTGAACAGCGAAGGAGCCAGCAACACCAGCCCTTACTAGATCAACTCACCTACTATACCGAAGGACAAGAGAGCCACAGGAAGACCATTAGTCACTTTCACAGTCAGGTAACTCTGCCTGCCCCAGTATCCCAGTAAGATTAACCCCATCTTAACATCCTGATAAGGAGGGAGTTGAGAGAGGCACAGAAAAATGTGTGTTGGCCGAGTCCAGATGGCTGGCCTCTGGGTTCCATGTTTCCTTGCGTTGCTAAGGAACGAGTCCCGTAACGGGCTGAGTTTCAGGGGACTGGGAGGGACTTGGTGAATAAAACTGATAATGGAGCAAAAATATTTGAAGAGCAAGAAAGAGAACTGTGCATTTGAATCCCAAGTTCCTGGAAGGAGGTTTGTCTGGGAGAATAGCATGTGTATTTTTCTGTTGGCTATTGTTTAATTAGGCTGATGCTGCCGCACTTTTGTGTGTTCTTCACTGTGACTTCTTTCCTCCTTTATTATTTCCTACTATGGTTTGATGTTGTTGGTATATAAAATTTAAAGAGCTCTAAATTTTTGTTAAAGGGCCCTAAAGGGAGCTGTGCTTTTTGTGTTAGTCATTACTGAGAACACCTGTGAACTGTTGAGTTTAATTGGGCTACAGCTGTTGGAGAATGAGTGGGGATTTACCAGCTTGATTGGCTGTCTTCAGATTGTGTCTCATTGTCCCTACTATGTCCTTTCAGCTTTTCTTACAACCCCTCCCCTCTCCCCCCCCGATATTTATATATGCGAGTAAGGGGGAACGGTGGATCTGAGAGATGAGGCAGTTAGAGTGCTGGGGAATCCGGGGCTGTGCAAGGATGTGGATGCAGCCAGTTGACAGCATGGGAAAGCTATGTCCGCCGACTGAGCACCTGCTGACTCTGGAGGGCCAGACTGCCAGCTCTGCAGTACTCGGCGCGGGGAAATGCCAAGTTCATAGAGATGTTTGAGCAGTGACTGATCATGCAGCAGGCAGATGGCTTGTGTTGCAGAGTGCAGGAGGGCAGCTGGAGATGGGTTCCTGGGCAATGGTGAGGAAAGGAATGAGTGGTCCCTCAGGAGGGACTGCAAAACAGACGAGGTGGATCTTCCCAAAGGCCTGGGAGCGTGGGTAGGGATGGCAAAGACATACAAAGAAGCTGCATCTCGAGGGAGCAGCTAGTAGGGAAGGAGAACTGGGCATAAGAAAGGGAGAAATAATTGGGGTGAACAATGGGTAGGGAACAAACCAATCGAGCTCCCCTGCAGAGTGTCTGCAAGACTCATTCACCTGCTTCTAAGTTATGGATGCAGAATTGCTTGGACTCCTATTAAATGAAGCTCTGTTAGTACTAGTAGGATGACTTTGTCCTGCCCTAGGAGAGCCCTGGATGCAAAGCCTGGCCATAGGCCCTTGTTCTCTCCAGGGGTAGCTGGAGCTGAGAGTGCCCAGCCTCCTGAGAGGATGGAACCTCCAACTAAGGGGCATCAGTATAAATAGCTTTCAAAAAGTCAATTCTGTTTCAGGGGTATGGAGAAAAATATGGAGAACCCTTCTTCTCTATGCCATCTCCTAATGCCAAAAAAAGAGCAGACTCGGTTCCTAATCGCCAGTCCGAAAAGTCCATGCTTACTTCATTCCCTCCCAACAGAACATGGGCCAGGAAGCAGTATCTCCCCTCCCTACATGGGTATGTATAGGGGAGCAGGAGCAGTATGTACTTTACTGTAGCCCTGGAACCCACCTGGCATATGGCACCCTCCTCTGGGGCACAGCCAGTCGGTGGAGGTGGTATTCACCGGTATCGTGTTTTTGTAGAATGATGGGCAAAGAGCACGGAAAGCACTCCCTGCTGAGTGGCACAACTACCCACCCAGTCAGTTGTCTTCCCTCCCCCCTCCCCCCCAAGATGGAGGAACAAACACACTGCATTCCCCGATGAAAGGGCAAATGAATAATGAAGAGAGTCCACAGCTTTCCCTGGAGGTCACTATGAACTTGTGCATGTGTGTAACTGTCCCAATCCCTCTTGGAACACCCATGGTCCTCTTTATTCCATGCATCTGAGAGAGATGGATGGTGATGACTTTTTAGCTTCATGGCTGGGTGGAAGGTAAGAAATTTCCTTTTGATTTCTATTTTTTTCTTTGTTGTTTTCACACCATTCTGAAATAATTAAGCACTTTAGTGAAAGAGTGTCTCCTTTTCACCTGAATAGGAAAAACCTTAAAATAATGTACAATATTTTTAACACTAAGCTAAATTATGCAGTAGCTGCATTTTGATAAATATGCAGATGAGAAGATTCCTGCCTCTTTTATCTTGTGGTTCTAACTCTGTCTAAAAGCAGATTGTCGCAGTCACTCTAATTCTGAGAAAAACAGCCTCTTGCATACTGAAAAGCCAAAGCAAGCAAGTTTGATGATCAGATTTCCTCTTCTTGCTGGTGTGTGTCTTGCTAGCTGAAAAATCATTTATTTTTCCTGATGATGGCACTTGTTTCAATCAATTCTTGTCAGCTGGGAGAAGGAATGTATAGCCAAACTCTAGAGTTATGCACTGATGATTAATCCTGGAAGTCCATTCACAGAAAGGTACAGTGGATGCCCTTGAAACACTCAATGTTTGCCACTCCACAGTGAACATAGCATTGCATCTCCTGTTCTCCGTATAGGAAAATACTGAAGGCATGTAGGCCATTGAATGCTGAGTTTTTAGTGTTGCCTGCTGCAAATGATGGTACATCTAAACTTACAGCAAGAGAGGAAGTATCTCTTTAATGTGGATTCACTACACATGAAGTTCCAGAAGCAGCTTTTGTGTCTGAAGTGTGTAATATCCAGATTTGATGAAATATTTCTCCCCTTTCTGTGTCATGGTCATGCCAGTTTTTGGCTGTAATCTGGCCAGATCTTCTAGAATACGGATGTTCAGTACCTGATGGAAAACCTCCCAGGGAAATGTCAGGTGTTGTAGAAAGGTATTTTGGAGACTCAATAGGTAGCAGTCCTCTTTTGAGTCAGCTCTGATCTGGTTCCTTCCTTCAACTGTTGATGTGACAATTTTCAATGAGACTTAACTGAGATCTTGATTGATTTGGGTCATTTAACAATCCGCAGGGTCAATTGTTAATGTTATGACAGGTGTCGCCAGATGGCGCCATTCCACATGGTCTTTCTTAGCACATGAACAAATTTTAAGGCCTGGTCTACACTGGGTGCGGAATCGACCTAAGATACGCAACTTCAGCTACGAGAACACGTCGACTTCAGTTACGCTATCTTAGGCCGACTTACCTTGCGCCCTCATGGCACGGGGTCAACTGCTGCTGCTCTCCCGTCGACTCTGCTTCCGCCTCTCACCACGGTGGAGTACAGGAGTTGACAGCAGAGCGATCGGGGATCGATTTATCGCATCTACACTAGACGCGATAAATTGATCTCCTATAGATTGATCACTACCTGCTGATCCAGCGGGTAGTGTAAACATACCTTAAGACTTGTGTTTTGTATCTTGTTATGCAAGGCTCTGTGCAAAGACACTGGTCCTCAGAGAGGGAGCTGGGTGAGCAGCTGGAGAGTTTCTTTGCCTTGGGCTTTGATTACAGACAATATTTGAGGCAGAGTTTCTTTCTAGGAACCAGCACTGATGTTGGGCTGAGATTCCTGGAAGCAGGGACTGCATACTGTTTGACCACCTCTGTTCCAGGACTGGTGCATATGTGTAGATAAAACAAACTACACTTACAGTATACCCAGACTCCATGCCACTGATTTCTGCTTCACTGGGAAGCCAACCTTTAAGGCCTTGGACATATACCATTGCTCTGCAGAGGGTGATGCTGGTGTCAAACAGGACACTAATATTCGACTCATGTTCACTTCAGAAGTGGCTGAATATCAGTAAAATGCGTTCCATCCTCGTCACCCTAGCAGTTATTTAACATTTATATTGTAGAAGCACCCAGAGGTCCCCAACAAGGACCCATGACCATGCAGTACAAACACATAGGAAGAGACCGCTCTTGCCTCAAAGAGATTATACATACCTTGTTTACAATCTAAGAAAATATATGTAGTTTATGACACCGGTTTGCGATGGAAGGTGCTACATAAATATAAGGTCATTGTTACAGTTTCACTTTAACTGGTAGTTTATTCTCTTCCCCCATTTGATTTCCAAAGCCTGCTTGCTCATTAGCCTGGTTACTTTGATGTGCTGCCACCTTGATCAGTGCCATTCTAAGAGGTTTGCTTGCTGCCCTGCTGCAATACATACTGCTGGACTCGCTTGTGTAATGGAACAAGAGCTGGCCCCATCGATGTGCACAAGCTGAATTTCAGCAGAAACAGGCTGGGCTTCTTGGTCGTGTACAAGAGAACACACTCTTGCACTGGCAACACCTGTTGATTTTTAGCTCATTGAAAAGAGGTCCATCTTAAGTAAGCAGGAATTTGTAACGGGCTGTACATGCAGTCTTGCCTGCACTCCAAAAACTGGAGCTCCTGGCTGGGCACCTTCTTTGGTCACCCTTTTGCTGAAACAGCTCTTCTTCAGATCTGAAGATACTTCATTTTTTAAGCTTTGCTTTCTGTCTGACTGCTGTATGTGGAAAGGTCACCGCCTTCCTACTGTAAATTCTGCAAGTCAGCACAGCACTTTCAGACCAGTCGCCAGCATCTTCCGCGAACTTCGGTTAGGCATAGATGCTGGGTCCTTGGGTCTCTTGGTATCGCTGGACTTTATAGCAGCTTTTATAGTACCATTGATTGCAGGGATGATGAAGATACTCTATATAGCATCAGCATTTTTGCCACACTGTTTGCTTTCTTCATAAGATTACTCTTCTTGGCAGCCTTTATCTTATCTTATTGCAGCCCTGCTCTGGTAACACTGTCTTTGAAATATGGAATTGTAAATGATGGGGAAATTTGGCTGAGCATAATTAATAATCCTGAGTTCAACTAGAACTCGAGTTCCTGGCTCCTAGTCCTGTGCTCAGACCACTAGGTAGTGTGGTGCACAGCATTCCTTTGGGCATCAGTTAGATTAGTGTTGAAAACAATGCTACAAATCTTCTGTTTAACTGATCACTTAGTGGGGAGGGCTAATAAAAGTTTGGAGAGAGCAGAGCTTACACAGAAACTGGCCGCGTCTTCAGACAAGCACTTCCCCAAATGGAAGCTGTAAGATAGCATTTAAAAGCAAACTCCATTAAATCAAAGAACAGTTATATTAATTCTCTTCACAAGGATTTTGAAATGTTGTTCAGTGGCTGTGTAAATTCTCATTTGCCCTGTACACATCCCACAAACATGAAGGGCTTTGGATTTTAATACCATCTGTGGGAATGTGATCCCTTGGTTAGTTTGCAGCTGTTCAGCACTCTCTCAGGATACCCTGGAATTCCAAAGTTCAATTGAACTAGGCAGTGAAAAGAAGTGTGGAGGGTTTTAATATCGATCTATGAAGATCATGGTGTTCATAGGCAAATAAACACTTTTGTGTGATACTTCCTTTTGCAAAGAGCACAGCATAAAATGACTTATGTTTTAGATTTAGGTAAACCATAGCAAGAAAGAACAAAAGTCTAGATCCCATAGAGAGTGCTATGTGTACATTTGTCCCCTCTGTTACAGGTTGCAGATGCTCTAAAAACAAAAATAACTGTTGAACTCTGTACACAGGAGAGTTCTTCGAAGCATGCAGATGCAATACAGAGGAATATAAAAGGCATCTGAGTCTTAAACTGTACACGACACACAAACTTGAACCTTCAAGCATCTCAAAATACACTTCAGTCTCCTGAGAAGAGAGTGTACCAATTTCTTTGGACTTCTAGGTGATGTGTGACTCCGCTATCTTAGGGTTTGTGTGCATTCTATTCTGTTGTCCTTCTGTAGGCAATTGATCCTGGAATAGTGCAGCATGGTCCTGTACTCTTGAGTTAGTGCTACTTCCCTCTTCATCCCTCTTTAAAGTCTGGACATAAGTAAACCTGCTGGGAACTTACATTATTCTTCACCCCATAAGCTCTTTCCTTCTTAAGAAATCCTGCACCTTGCTGTCAGTCTGCTCATATGCATGGTCTAAAATACATCTCTATTAGAGTCATAGAATCTGCCATTCATTTTTATGGTTCTCTAGTAATTTCCCAATTACAGTTTTATAGCCAGAATAGTCTTGGTGTTGGTGGCTACTCCCCAATGAGCCTGTGGATAATCACTTCCCACCCCCACTGATTTGATCATCTGTCTCCTTAGCAGCTGCTCAATATGTTTTGCATTCAACAAGTGCTCTTTGAATTGAAGGGCATCATATATGTTTCCATGTCTCGTGAGCAAGTTGCCCCATTAAATGGCTTTTCTAAAACTATTGGCTCCTGTTTTACCTTCTGGGATTTAGCTGCTTCTTTCAGGAGAAGCAAGAAATCCCCTCCAGTGCTTTTGTATCACAGCCCTGAATGGCTTCCAAGGGAGCAAAGGATTCAATGCTTCTGGGGTGTAAACAATGTTAGGACTCTCTCTCTGGGGAATGAAAAACGCAGTCATCTAACAGGAGGGAAGTGGCGTTCCTGCCTTCCGTGAAGGAGGGTGGAAGTAGGAGTATTTAGATTGCAGATGCAGTTCCATTGATTTCAGTGGAGTTTTGCCTATTTAGATCAGCAAAGAATTTGGCTCAGAATATTTATATTCATTCAATTGCTGCTAAAAATACATCCTATTTCAAAGGATCATGTGGGGGAAATATGAACCTAATCAAAGTGGGTGAAAATCAGGAGCAACACAGGGCCCATATATTATTTAAGCCCTAATTTGAAGTCTTAATTGGGACTTGAATAGTGCGTGGACCTTGAGCTAGCCCTCTACACAGGGATGAATTTCACCCTTGGATTGTAATCTCTTTGGGGCAGGGACTGTACTTTGTATATTCCAACCCCTGTAAGGTGTGTTGCCCATCTCTGCAGCTAGTGAAGCAATGGCAATGAGATATTGGAGATTATCCTGGTGACCTTTACTAAAAGAACCTTGCAGTGAACCTCTGCCTTGTTCTTCATGCACCTGAAGAAATGGGTTTTTTACTCACAAAAGCTTATGCCCAAATAAATCTGTTGGTCTTTAAGGTGCCACCGGACTCCTTGTTGTCTCTGCCTTGTTAGGTCACCTCCTGTTTTTAGGGAGCATCCCTAAGTATCCCCATATGTATGGAGTATTGTTCCAATCACCTTTATTAGAAGCCCAACCCCACTGTGAAGCAACTGAATTGTGCCAGTCCCTTTTAAGAAGGTGGCACTGTATCTTCTTCACGTCCCAGATAAGGGCATGTTGTCCATAGCACAATAACCCATCAGTGTCTGAAATAAAAATGAAATCTCTAATAGCTTTTTAGAGAGAGTCACAGAGGCTTTGGCCTTCCTGGGACATAATAACTCTGAAGGCCTAATCGCCCATACCTAATTACCCTAATTAATTCCCTTCGTTATTTCTGAAAAAGGAATTTAAGCATTTGGAAATTGCCTCGAGTTGCTTGTTGAGCTGCGCTATGTAGACCTGGACACAGGACTGGCATCTTACTGAGCCTGGGAGCCAGATGTCCTTCCCAAGGAAAGCTTCAGGTACGTTCTGCCATGTTGTATTTCCTTGCTAGCCTAGAGTGCCTCAGCTGAAACTCAGTAAGACAGAGGCGTCCCTTCCTGCTACTGAGAGATCAAGAGCGCATGAATTCCTCTTATAAAGATGACGCAAAACTTCTCTTGCGTCTAATTGTGCTGGGCCCCGTGCACTCGTCAGCAAGCTGGACCTACCTCCTGTGTCCATGCACTACAGCACATCAGTCCTGAGGGGCTGCCCCCTGGGCCTACCTCAATATGGCTTTCTTAAAATCTGCTGTGTGCGCGTGCACACACACACGCGCACACACACGCACCCCTACCTTTATCTGAGTGGTAACTGATGAGTTAGATATTCAGTATCCTCTTTAGCTGCCTGACCGCTCCTTTAATGTTACTGGGTTCACTGGAGATAGGCTTCCACTCCAGCCCCAAATTCTGCAATCTCTCTTCACAGTTAAACCTTTATTGTTGCAACATTTTCAGCACGACAGACAGAAACAAATTACCGGGGAATTAATGTCTGCATTGTTTTCCCTGTGCCCTGGGAGGATGAACCCTTGGTTTTGCCAGGACTCTTTGGAACCATCATTGTACCTGGACACTGATGTTGTGTTAATCCCGCTTTTGTAACTCTGGATGTTAGGATGGATGTTGGATTCCTGAGTCTTGGTTTCAAAAACACTGGTCCAAGGGTCATGGCTCTATCACTGCTGTAATTCGTTCAGCCCTTTAGCCTGTTGTTGTTGTTGGCACCTCTGGTCATTTGATCCATTATTGCCATTAACCAGACTAATCTGTAAAGTCGTTAAGGGTTCTCAGCTGTTGTCACCTTCTGAGGGCCTGATCCAAAGTGCATTCAAGTAAATGAGGAGACTCGCATCAACTTCAATGGGCTCTGGATCAGGCACGGAGTATCTTCTCATCTGCTTACATCTTTGTTTTGTATCAATTGTTTATAGTATTTTTATTAAAGCCCCACTGGCGATTGCAGGGTCCTGGGTGTACAAGCACATGGTAAGAGAGAGCCTAGAGTCTACACAGACAAGACAAAGGGCAGGAGGGGAAACAGTCACAGAGATAAGTGACTTGCTCACTGTCACACAACAGGCTAGTGGCTGAGCAGGAAATAGAACTCCAGTCTCCTGGCTCCCAGTTCAGTGCTGTGGCCATTAGGCAGCACTCCCCATTAGCTCATCGTTTCACTACACTTTGCAGGTTATTTTCTCATCCAAACTCCTTTGAATTTGGGGGTGCCGGGACTTTGGATTGTGACTCAAACAACCTCCAATGGGTCATAACCGAACCTTATTTTTGTCATGAGCACCTTCAAAAGCATGGTAATGCAGCTGACTTTGATGTGGTGCAAGCAAACATGGGGACAGCAGGCAAGAGATGCACAAAAATCAGGGAGATTAGTGAGAGAGCCCATAAGGAACTTCAGCAAAGTGCTGTGTCCGCACAGCAAAGGAGAGCATGGCAAACAGAATGCCAAGCAAGCAAAGGACTTCCTGGTGGGTGCTAGTTACAGGCAACTTAGCCTGATGAAGTGTAATGGGATCAAGAGGAACAGAAAGAATTTCTGTAAAATTGTAGAGGCAACACCTGCTCCAGAGCGCTGTGGAGAGCACTGTGTTGTGGTCACAGAGGTGACAGCTCTGTCTGAGAGCATGACTCTGCTCAGAGTGATGGAATCATGTGAGATTTACATGCATTAGTTGACATTGGCTGGAAGGAGTTTGAAAATCTAAAATATGGTCCATAAAATAGACAGCAGAGAACTCCAGCAGAACTACTCCAAGTCAGATGAATGAATATATTGGTCAAGAAATAATGTACACCCTAACGAGATGTATCAATAAATCAAAATTTGTGAGTGCAAATTTAGAGAAACAGTAGAGAGTAGGGGGAAAAGGAACAATATGGCAGTTGTTTAAGATGTTTGCACAATAATGTCACCAGAGAGGGCTTTCTCCAGCTTGCACAATTTGGTATGACGGAAACAGGCACAGTATTGGTAGAGTTATGAATCACAGGAGGGGATCTCAGGGTATCTGGATTTGGGCTCTGATGGTGATCGGCAAATCTAGCAAGGTTCCTGCAATTGGTAATTTTTTATTTATAATGACAAAAAGCCCAACGTTCATCAGTAACCAAGACCAAGGAGTAACCTGCTTCAGGCTTTGTGTCGAGAATGCTCCTGATGAACAACTTTGCATATTTAGAGACCCTCAGTGCATCATGTTGATCAATGCTCTGTTTTTATATATATATTATTATTAATAATTACATTTTATATATATATATAAAAAAATCTGGTTGACTTAAAAGTCTGAACCTCAGCTGAAGATGCAAATATTCTCTGTAATACCTTGCAGGATTCAGAGTTTATCATTTCACTTGCATCCTTGAAGCAACTTGGGTGAGGTGGCCAGTGTGAAAACTGGACTGCAGGGTACTATATCTGACTTGTTTATGGCAAACAACTGTACAGAAATGATGAAAACAAACTTCCAAGTCTGGCTTGAAAATGAAGATTGTTTCGATCAATTCTTTGCTACAGCAAAACAAATGGCAGTGACATTGGCCTAGAGGTTTTACTGTCCTGTATTGTCACATGATCCTAGTAGCAGGTTGCCCCTTTGGATTCTGTACAGCGATATTATTATGGGCATTTGCTGTTTCTTCTATTCAGGGATCCTTTCTTGTGTTGCAAAATGACAAATTTGAAGCTTTCAGTAATATCACCCCCAAGTTGATGGCTTTGCTGCCCATGCATTTCAGGAAACACTACAGAGAACTTGAACCATCAACCACTGCTTGTCATATTGACCTGATGATAAATGTGGAGGAAAGAAGGCCATACCCTGCATCGCTGCTGAACTCTGGTGCAATATGACCCAACATTGTTTTTGTTTGCAACACCTACACACATCACTAAGGATATTTGCTTCTTTGCCTGTGACTCCAGCTGCTGGAGAACATTCTCACTCTTACTTTCAGAAGAACTATCCATACGCTGCAATGAGTGAGGACTATTATGAATGGACTAGCTTTGATGTTTGTTCAAGAACTGACCCCTAACAAACTGACAGAAAATACAAAAGGTTGTGGTTTGTGTAAAGCATTAGATACCATGCAATGCATGGCCTTTCATAAACATGCAGCTAATTTGTAAGACTCCTTTACCGGATATTAGTGATTTGCATACTAGTCCCACTTCTCCCCCAGCCTGAACTGCATAAATCTAGATCAGCTAGAGGCTCACAATGATGATAACAATGAATAATACATTGTTTGCAATCTGTGCCTCTTGCAGCGCCAGTTCTTGCTGGCTTAGGTAACGTTTTTCTCCCTTAATTGTGTTGGAATTTTATTTTGTCCCTTCGGACATAATTGTCTGTATTGTTTCAACCCTGCCACTAACACTTGGAGGGGTTACTGCAGCACAGACTATGGTAGCTGCTGCTAATGTCTGTGCAGGAGGTGAGGACTCCGCACAGACACACCAAACCTGAGCCCAGCCAAGGATGAGACCCTGTGTTTGTGTTTCCCTGTTGCCTATTTGCCCCTAAATCTGGATGATTTTTTTTTTAAATTTATTTATTTTGGCTTTTGGGGATCCTATTGGGGTCAATGATATTCAGTTCTGGCTGTGAGTTTGCCATCTAGTGGCTGCTGTGTTTCTTATTCGCTCCTGAATAAGCCCGTTAGACCTGGCTGTGTTTTAAGCTTTCCCATGGCTGTCATGCTGCTGACAGGATGGCAGTGTGACATACGAGGTCATTTCAGGGCAGAAATAGGCCCAAGCCAGAAAACTTGAACCTACCCAAGGTTTGCATCCAGGGTTTGGGTTCAGCCCGGTAGAGACAGTGGCTGGCTGTGAGATGCAGCACTGGGTCAGGATTCAGATTCTGAATCCCAACCTTCTCCGGGTTGCAGGGGTGTTTGTGTAGGCTCATCCCTAGTTCCAGAGGTGTGGGGGCAGGCTCAGCATCACAAACTCTGCTGGGGGAGGGGGTGGGGAGAAGGATTTTGAGGTTTGCTTCCTGGTCTGAGTAGTGCTTTGGGCCATCTGTGTTTTCCTTACATTGAGCCAAAACCTCAGAGCTGCAGGTTCTCAGTGTGCGGCTGCCTGCTGTGGGATATTTTCTTCCCTTCCTAACTGGCTTAGTGGACAAGAACAAAGTTGCTGTGCGGCTCTGGCTGTCCAAACTACCTACCAAAGAAATGTTCCTGTGTGTGTGTGTCTCTCTCTGACACTCACACACACACACACACACACACCAGGGATATGTAACTCTGATGCTTTATTTGAATGGCTGCTGCACATTGATATCTGCAGACTGTGGGTACATCTACACTACAGGGGGGAGTCGATTTAAGATACGCAAATTCAGCTACGTGAATAGCGTAGCTGAATTCGGCGTATCGCAGCCGACTTACCCCGTTGTGAGGACGGCGGCAAAATCGACTTCTGCCGCTCTCTGTCGGCGGCGCTTACTACCACCTCCGCTGGTGGAGTAAGAGCGCCGATTGGGGGATCGATTGTCGCGTCCCAATGGGACGCGATAAATCGATCCCCGAGAGGTCGATTTCTACCCGCCGATTCAGGCGGGTAGTATAGACCTAGTTTGTGTATGGAAACACAAGGGGTTATATGATTTGTAGAAGAGAGAAATTTTTGTATGGGAGGGGGAGGGAAGTGATGAGATCAAATCCACCGACCCACCTGCTTCATGTCCTATTGGGAATTAATGGCAGTTGCACCTGCTGGTGATTATAGCAGACTAGACCTGTCCCAGGTACCAGCAGAAGTCTCTCTAACTGACTTTCACTTCCATGATCTCATGTATGAATCTACAGGTGATGACTCAGCCCAAAGAGGCACATCACTTACCAAGCAACAGTCTGCAAGGATTTGTTTGTCCTTTGCAACCAGCTTAGTATCTTATTTATATTTAATGTTTCATCTCTCCCTTTCCACTAGAACATGATGAGACAAAGTCCCATCCTTCCTTGAAGTGCCAAATTAGCTAAGAACAGTGACGCTTTTTGCTACAGTTCTCTCTTCTGCTCAGCTCTTTACAGCTACAGGGGTAGCTTGTTATCCCAGGACGAGGTTCGTGGATTTTAATGCATGAAACGGCCTTCAGGAAACATTTGCAATATTTACTAGACAGTTGAAGTCGTTGCTGCAGCAGCCTCCACAACAGGCAATTGACACCAAGGAATGGGGCCCTCCAGGAGAGATGCAATGGGGCCAAGAGCAGCAGCAGCCCATCCAGGGGCTTTGTTCAGGAGGCTGGATGTGTCCAAAACCCTTATGAAATCTCCTGAAAAAGCAAATGCCCCGTGTTTTAAATATAAAAACAACACTGCCTCAGCAGAGTGAGTAGTGGGGCCCAAAGGGCAATGTTGGGCACTGAGAGAGCCCATTGACGGCTGCCGTTACTGCCAGAGACCTGCATTGTACTGTGCCAAACACTGCAGTGCTGGAGTGGGGCGAGTCTAGCACTCGCTGATGAGCTAGAGGCAGGGATGGCTCAGGAGCAAAGGAGAACAGACGGTTCTACCTCCCGCTCAAGCCTCTTCCCCATCACGTTCTCTGACGTGCCGAAGCTGCCAACTTGGCTGTGCTCTTTAAGGGCTGAAACCACCACTTAGCCCCAAGAGTCAGACTGACTGTCCCTTTTGGATAGATCCCACTCAGTCCTGTAGCCCATCTACAGCGTCTAGGTGCTGCGATGACAGCTGCTTAGAAATGCTTGTGGAAGGGGGAAAGGAAACTGGCCCGGGCTTCTCAAGTCTCTCTGCCCAAATCCCTCACTTTCCCTGGGATACACCAGAGGATACACAAGGATCTGTGACCATGCAGTGAAGGTCTCTGGTTTCTTTTTAATAGCAACATTTAAGACAAACGTTCTCAAGATGTAAACTTGTACCATGTGTCTCCATATCCCTGCCCTTCCCTGCAGCAAAGAGAAGCAGTTTGCATTTTTTTTTTTTTGTTTAAAAAAAAAAAAAAAGTCTGGTGGACATGAAATGTATTGTTTGCCTGTGTATGCATTTGCCTGTCTTTATGGGCATACGCCTCCAGCCAGACGGCCTTGTGCTGTGAGCCTAGCAGATCTCCAGCTAGGCAGGATTGCTCTGTCTCATCCCTTGTGGGGGGAGATCTCCAGGCAGGCTTTGCTCACACAGGCAGTGGTCTTGAGTGATTCAGTTAGTCAGGCCGTAGCCAATGCTGGCATGTGGTGGGAGGGGTGCTGGGCTGTTACGGGAGCCAACTTTTAGCTGAAACATAAAACCCAGCTCTAGACCTGTGGTCACAAAAGCCTGTGGAGGGGGTGGGCTGCTGAGACGCAACTTCAAAGCTCTGTCCACGTTGGTTGTTTTCAGAGCGCTAGTGTGTGCCCTTCTAGCCCATCTGTCAAAGTGGGCTGGGAAGCTCGCTGGCACGGGCTGGGTAGACATACCCCTAAAGTTCCCAGGGCACTTGACACTGTGACCGCTCGCATTCTATCTGTCTCAAATTCCCTAGGTGGTGGTTTTGTGCAGAGGTGCTGTGAAACAGCTGCTAAATTTTGCCCCAGCGATGGCAGCAATTCAGATTCTCCCTTATGGGAGGGCTCCTTTATGCTGCTCTGGCAGTGGGTATAAAGTCTATGTGCACACATTCACTTGAAGGCAACTTTACGCTGCCAGAGTGCATACCGGGCAAGGGGCAAAGGTTCTCCCTAAAGCACTTTGGGATTCATGTGGCAATTGTCACTAAAAGTTAGCATGGGTGAACTGTTGGTATTTTGTCACCACTTTTTCAGACAAAATACTTCCAGCCCCGCAAGTGGCGTTAGCTTTGTCGGCAGGAGCAAAGCCCCCTTCACGCTGCCACTTCCGTTGGCAAAACTTTTGTCTTTGGGGGTGTGTGTGTGTGTGTTTATAAGTATCTGTGAAAGATAAAAGTTTTGTCGACAACATTGCAGTGTAGACAAGCCCTAAACCTTTCCTTAGCACCCTGAAAACGTGTGACCTATTAGCCAACAGGCCTGCAGTGTCTAAAGGAGTTAAAATCCGCTGTCGGCAGACTAGCCCAGCAGCCTCCCTGGGCATTCAGACCCTCGGAGAAGCCGCTCTGCATCTGCCCCAGCAGCCCCACCCAAGTCTGATTCAACTCCACTAGCATTCACCAGCTTTCCCTCTACTCCCAACCCCCCTTCCCCAATGCATACATGCCACCCACAGCCGTCCCCACCCCAAGCTCACTCACATGCCTGCAGGGTCCTGGTGCCCCCACACTTCCCTGCTTTCTCGTTTGGCTCCCGATGTAGTGCAGAGTTTTGAACTATTTTTAAAACCATCTTTCTGAAATGACGACGTCCACAGAAACTGATCAGACTGCAGTGTTCTGATGGAAGCCAGGGCTCCAATCAAAACGACATCATCGCCTTTTCTGCCGCCCCCGTCCCCCACCCAGGCTTTTCTGGATTCCATTAGAAATGTGGTAAGCAGAGAGAAAAGACATATGGCTTTACTCAGAAATATAAACCCAGTACGATTAAATTCTCAAATGTTCAGAGTTAGGCCTACCTTTCCCTGCTGCTGATACAAGAGGACTTTTGGGGGGAGAGGGAAGGGAGAGGGGTGCACAGGGGTCTCTGTACTTACTGGGTCTCTAGAAGATAAACCCCAAACTACCGGACAATACAAGTGAATTTTCTAGCCCTAAAACTGGCTCACATTTATTAGGAGTTCTTCTCCCCTCTTCCCCTCATTATTTTTCCTGGCTACTTTGTGTCTTGGCCTCATTAAATAAAAGCAATTGTCCAGTTAAAAGCTACAAACATGCTGGTAGGGGAGAGACTGACTTGAGCGGTCTCCTCCACCTCCCGGCACAACAGTAGGGCAGAGATGTGCCTGGGAACAAGGCAATGGTGTTGGGCTGAGATTCCTGTAAGATGGGATTGCCCGCATCCTCTTTGTCGTGTTGCCAACACTTGTAATGGTTGGTGGTTTTCTTAAAGCCCCAGCTGCTGGAAGAAAGAGAGCCTCATGAAATCTCATTGTTCATTTAAGAAAAGTAGGATTTTAGTCCGTATGGTTATGGGGGAAAGTTTGAAAACATGAAATAAATGCAGCCTGATGGATGAGAAACCAGAAGTCAGAGCAGGAAAAACTCAAATTTATTATTTTTTTAAATCATTTTTTTTAAGCCAATCTCGTGATTTTGGGGGGGTCTGACTGGTGATTTTTAAACATTTGAGGTTGGCAACATGGCTTCTGTTCCAGGACTGGTGGAGTAAATAAAACAAGCTACTCTTAGAATATGCCTAACTGCTCTGTCACTGACTTCTCCTCCACTGGGAAGCCAACCTTCAAGGCCTTGGACACCTGCAACCTTCCCCTCCCACCCCCTTTAGAAGTGTTAGATGGAATCCTGTGGGTGAGTGAATGGGCTGTAAAAGGAGCTGAAGAGTTTGTACAATTCAGTAAGTGTGGGGTTGTCAGAGTAAATTGTGTGTGTTAGTGGGACATTGCAGAAAGAGGGTAGAGGTAGGGTTGCATGGGCAACCTTAACTGTGCATTTCCTGATTTTCAGAAATTTGAGTTTAGCTCAACTTGCGTTTTGTAAGGCACAACATACCACCAGCAACCTTCAGGGTGCATGAACATAGTTTTTTGCCATTAAATTTCCTAGCTTTTTTTTAACAGAATAAGATTTGTTGTTAGTTCATTTAAGCAATCGTCCATATCATGTCTCTCAGTCTGCATACTGAGCCAAATCCGCCTGTATTCAGCAATCACCATGTTGTGGTGTACTCCTTCCTTGCTCTCCCATAGATGTTTGCAACCCCCTAATTCACGAATCACCCAGAATCCTCAAGCTGGCACCACACACATTTCGTTTCCCCCAGTAGTCAAGGTACCTGCGCTGTCAATTCCAAACCTCCATACGGAGTATCTTTGGAAATGCCCCATTAATCTGCCCGGAGATCAAGAAGTAGTCACTTGCCCCCCACTCTCTCTCAGCGGCTAGTAAAATTCAGATTTTCTCAAACATCCAGTCCAAGATTTGCCTACCACCCATCCTAATTTGTCACTCCCTCCACTGCAATACCCCCTCTCCCTGTCTGGCGTCCGCCCATCCCTGCTCCTACCCACAGTCCTCTCTCTTTGGTTCCTCCCCACACAATAGAACAAGAATGGCTGCTTACTTTTGCTGTGTTCACAGTAAACCTCCCCATAAAATAAAAACATGTAGTTAGAACGGACAACTTGTAGCAAGCAACATGAGTTATTAAAACTTTATTGCACAGGTGTCCAAAAGTTTGGATTAGAAGTGGCAGTGGCAGGGCATCCAGTGGGGGCAATGCTGTTGGCCTAGTCCCTCAGCCTACCCCGGCTCGTGTAAAGTGGTTGCATAGAAACCCTGCATTTTTTTCTTAACTGGCACATGTGCAGTCTGGAAGGATTACATATCTGTGCAAGTGAGGAAGTGAATGTGTTCCTAAATGCTGTTCACAGTTTGACTTAGTGCATGTCAGGCACTAGCCTGGGTAAAACCTGGCCACTTGAGACCATTGTGACATGCATCACACCAATAGTTTGATCTCTAGCTCCTGCACACCCGAAAAATCCCAAACAACCACCCAGAACCTTGAAAAATGGCTATTTTATTTCAGGGCTTTTATATCCAGAAACTGGCTCAAATGACCCCAAATTTGATTCGCTAGCCTTACTCTGCACTCGCACGGGGCGTAGTAAATTTCAAGAAAAGCCATGGAAGCATGTGGATTTAGCACTTAGAAACATCATCCTTTAAACAGGAAGGGAGAGGAGGGAAAGGGCTCCCCTACACATTCATCTGCAGCATAGCAGGCTCTGAGAGGTGTGAAGTGGCCCATTATCTCAATGTGATGTTCTCATCTGAATGAGAACACCTCATGGAGATGAATACAGCCTGAAACAATAGCTCTGAGACCTGTGAACCGCTCCATTCATCTCAGGGGGTGTTCCCATCCCTCTCCTGAGTACTTTAGAGTGTGATATGCATTAAATAAAATATACCAGTTCTCAGCTCCCCAACCTGGGGACTCTCCCAAAAGGGCAAGTGCCTTCCTAATTTAGCTCATATGAAAGGGAGGAGGCGTCCAACCTCTGTAGATGGGCACAGCCCCCCCCCCCCCCCCCGGGCAGCAAGAGGGGCTCAGACATGTCCAGAGGGGCAAGAGTCCCACAGCTCTCGGCGCACACACAGGAGGAGAGAATATGGGGCTGACAGGTGTCCCTATTTCTATTCTCCCTAGTCCCTCTGCCACTCACCTCCCACTGTCCCACCACTTTAAACCCCCTAACTCCAAGTGTCCTTCACTTGAGCCCCCAAACTCTCTCCTCCCCTACTACCCACCTCATGTATCCCCCTCCCCACACTGCAACCCCACGCTTTCTTCCCCTCCCCTCCCAGAAAGCATTCTCATGTTTAATTCCCACCCTCAACCTCCCTGAACTCCCAAAAACCTGCCAGCCATGACTCTCAAATTAGATCAATTTACAGCCACTGGGTCCAAAACTCCTTTTGTCACTTGTGATTATGGCTATGTCTACACTATACATCTGACACCGGTAGAAGCCATGCTGCTGTAAGTTACGCAGTGTAACCACTCTAGGCCAATGCGGGGAAGAGCTCTCCTACCCACAAAATAAAACACCCCCAAAAAGGGGCAGTAGCTTTGTTGGTGAGAGAGCCTCTCCTGCTGGCAAAATGCTGTCCACATTGGCGCTTTTCATCGGTAAAACTTTTGTTGGCCAGGGGTGTGTGTGTGTGTTCACACCCTGACAGACAAACGTTTCACCGATGAAAAGCGCCAGTGTGGACATAGTCTAACTTAGGCCATTTCTGCAGTAGCGAGCGTACAATGGCACGGCTGTACTGATGCAGCTGCGCCGCTGTAAGATCGCTCGTGTATCCGCTCTATGCCGATGGGAGAGAGCTCTCCTGTCGACATCATAAAACCACCTCCACGAGTGGCGATAGCTCTCCCACCGACACAGCACTGTGCACACTGTTACTTATGCTGGCAAAACCTATGTTGCTCAGGGGTGTGTTTTTTCACACCCCTGAGCGACATAAGTGGTAGTGACAAAGAGTCCTGTGGCACCTTATAGACTAACAGACATATTGGAGCATCATGACATGCGTCTGATGAAGTGGGGATTCACCCACGAAAGCTAATGCTCCAATACGGCTGTTAGTCTATAAGGTGCCACAGGACTCTTTGGCCTTGGCTACACTCGCGGATTCACAGCGCTGCAGTGGCATGAAGCGCGAGTGTAGTCGCGCCGCCAGCGCTGCGAGAGCTCTCTCCGCGCTGTATGTACTCCACCTCTCCGAGGGGAATAGCTTGCGGCTCTGCGAGCGAGCGTGCAGCGCTGCAGGCGCTGATTACACTGGCGCTTTACAGCGCTGCGCTTAGGGGGGGTGTTTTTTCACACCCCTGAGCGCAGCAAGTGCAGCGCTATGAATTGCCAGTGTAGCCAAGGCCTTTGTTGCTTTTTACAGATCTAGACTAACACGGCTACCCCTCTGATACATAAGTGGTAGTGTAGACATATTAGCTTTAGTGATGTTAATTGATGGATGAGTTCACAGCCATCAGGCTCAATAAGGTCTGTGACTCAAGTCATTTAGTACCTCTCAGTTTATTAGTAGCAGGCAGCAGAAAGAAACTGTTTTTTTTGTGGGGGGAGCTGTAACTTGAGAACCCCTTGCTCAAATGTCTCCTAATTTGGTTCACTGGTGCTATTCTGTATCCCCATGAGGCACACACAATTTCAAAGCAATCTGCAAAAAGAACAGGAGTACTTGTGGCACCTTAGAGACTAACAAATTTATTAGAGCATAAGCTTTCATGGACTACAGCCCACTTCTTCGGATGCATAGTGGGCTGAAGTGGGCTGTAGTCCACGAAAGCTTATGCTCTAATAAATTTGTTAGTTTCTAAGGTGCCACAAGTACTCCTGTTCTTTTTGCGGATACAGACTAACACGGCTGCTACTCTGAAAGCAATCTGAGTAACTGTTTGGATTTTAGAGAACTTACAAGAGTCTAGCTTTAAGCCATATAAAATTCATAGTGTGCCTGGGCCAAATGGCATCCTGCTAGTGAATGGGCCCTGTTTGTCGGGGTAATAATTATCGCGAACACCCCATCCACTTGCGAGAGGGCTCTTCCCGGCTTATGTTGAAGCAGCTTTAAGGAAACAACTTCCCAAATCCGCCAACCTCTTCCCCCCGCCCCTCTTTGATTTGTCAGCGGTCACAGTCTTCACTTTAAAAACTCTGACGCTTTATTATCTCCATCTCTCGGCTTTGTATGATCCCTGTTATGCAATTACTGTGGATCAGAGTTGAATCTATTTTTACCCTCTTGTTTTTCCCTTCAGTTTGCAATGCCTCTGGGAGCCAGTTCTGGGAAGAATACGCTTTGGTTTGAAGTTTTATGGTGCCTCCTTCCCTCCCATTGTCTCTCAGACTGTGGTTTCAATAGCCCAGTTGTGCTCTCTGTACTGGCACTTAACTTGTTTAAAGTGTGGGTAAGAAGTTCCCCATTCCATCCAGTTCAGTCTGTCCCTGGCAGCCCTGGCCTTTCATCCAGGAGCTTTTTGACCTGAGCGGTTTTCTCTTCCCAGCAGTGGCAGGTGTATGCTGCCTAAAGACCACTTTCCCCCGGCACTTCCACTCGTGCCTGTCACTCCTGCAGTGCCTGCTCTGCTTCACCCCATGGCCGTCTCCTCTTTGGATTTATCACACGTTGTGGATCCAGTGTCTTTGTACCATTGGCACTTGGGGGGGGTTGCAACACTGTTTCCTTCTGAGCATTCCTGGTTTTTTACCATGGATTGAGCAAGAGTGTGGAAAGAATTCTGATAATTCCACTTCAACAACTTTTTTTTTTTTTAAACTATTTTAAAGTAATTACTCCCTGACTGTATTTTAAACCCTCCCCATTGTGCATTTCTCAGGCTATATTGAATCCCAGCCAATTTCCTTCAGCTTTGTTCCATATCCCTCCAAAGTTGGCTGTTCTCCACTCCAGTATATTTGTGTCACTGCCCTGACTTTTGACCCTCATCTGCATTTCAAACCTGATGAGAAATTATCACCACTACAGTTCAGGTATTTCCAACTTTATTTAGTACCACTGGCTCACATCTAGCTAATGGATGCAGAATTGTCTCTGTTTGACATACGGTGGAAGGAAGCTGCATGCCTGTTCCATATTCAGGAGTGTGGCCCCTTCCTTAGGACTCCTGCTGTGGTTCCCAAACGACATGAAATTTCCCCTAGATTACAGCATCTACCTTAGTGACAGACCTGTATTTCTCCCCTCCCCTCCTTTTCTATTACATTGTGTCTAAGGATCAACCATTTAATTTGGTTCTTTCTTCGGATCCCTACAATCTGTGCCCATAGGTAAGCTGCTGTCATGACCCGGGGTCTCAAACCTGGTTCCACAGGGGTCATTCCCTCCAACTCACCACCCAACAGTTACTGGCATGACTTGGAACTGAGACTTCTTGAAGGCCAGCTCAGAGAGAAGGCTCCACCTCTGGGCTCCAATTGGTGGAACACTGGAGAGCTCTTGATTGTCCCAGTCACCCTACTTAAACCAGGAGGTGGCACAGGAAGTTGTCTGTACAACTGGGTTCCATCCTGCTTCTGACTGTTCACCCAGTACTACCCATCTCGTCTCCTGACCCTGATGACCTGGTTTCCTGACTCGGCCTGTTTCCTGGTATCTTAACTCTCAGTGCCTGACCGTCGGTTCTGACCCCGGCTGATATGGGGACCCAGCTCCCCGCCTGACGCTAGGCCCTGCTGCATACATCCCGGCCCTAACAGCTGCTGCATAGGTTAATGACTAGGGCTGTCAAGCGATTAAAAAATTAATCGTGATTAATCACACTATTAAACAGTAATGGAATATCATTTTATTTAAATATTTTTGGATGTTTTCTACATTTTCAAATATATTTCAATTATAACACAGAATACAAAGTGTACAGTGCTCACTCTATATTTTTTTATTTCAAATATTTGCACTGTAAAAAACAAAAGAAATAGTATTTTTCAATTCACCTCATACAAGTACTGTAGTGCAATCTCTTTATCCTGAAAGTTGAACTTACAAATGTAGAATTATGTACAAAAAAACTGTGTTCAAAAATAAAACCTAAAACTTTAGAGCCTTCAAGTCCACTCCGTCCTATTTCTTGTTCAGCTAATCGCTCAGACAAACAAGTTTGTTTACGTTTGCAGGAGATAATGCTGCCTGCTTCGTGTTCACAATGTCACCTGGAAGTGAGAACAGGCGTTCTCATGGCACTGTTGTAGCTGGCGTCACAAGATATTTACATGCCAGATGCACTAAAGATTCATATGTCCCTCCATGCTTTAACCACCATTCCAGAGGACATGCGTCCATACTGATGATGGGTTCTGCTCAATAACAATCCAAAGCAGTATGTTCATTTTCATTATCTGAGTCAGATGCCACCAGCAGAAGGTTGATTTTCTTTTTTCTGGTTCGGGTTCTGTAGTTTCCTCATCGGAGTGTTGCTCTTTTAAGACTTTTGAAAGCATGCTCCACACCTCGTCCCTTTCAGATTTTGGAAGGCACTTCAGATTCTTAAACCTTGGGTCGAGTGCTGTTGCTATCTTTAGAAATCTCACATTGGTACCTTCCTTGCATTTTGTGAAATCTACAGTGAAAGTGTTCTTAAAATGAACAACATGTGTTGGGTCATCATCCGAGACTGCTATAACATGAAATATATATTGCAGAATGTGGGTAAAACAGAGCAAGGGACATACAATTCTCCCCAAAGGAGTTCAATCAAAAATTTAATTAACGCATTATTTTTTTAACAAGCGTCCTCATCATGGAAGCATGTCCTCTGGAATGGTGGCCGAAGCATGAAAGGGCATACAAATGTTTAGCATAACTGGCACGTAAATACCTTGCAATTCTGGCTACAAAAGTGCCATGCAAATGCCTGTTCTCACCCTCTGGTGACATTCTAAATAAGAAGTGGACAGCATTATCTCCCGTAAATGTAAACAAACTTGTTTGTCTGAGTGGTTGGCTGAACAAGAAGTAGGACTTAGTGGACTTGTAGGCTCTGAAGTTTTGCATTGTTTTGTTTGAGTGCACTTATGTAAAAAAAATAAATTATACATTTGTAAGTTGCACTTTCAGGATAGACATTGCACTACAGTACTTGTATGAGGTGAATTGAAAAATACTAAAAAGCAACAGAGGGTCCTGTGGCACCTTTGAGACTAACAGAAGTACTGGGAGCATAAGCTTTCGTGGGTAAGAACCTCACTTCTTCAGATGCAAGCCTGAAGATGCCAGTACTTCTGTTAGTCTCAAAGGTGCCACAGGACCCTCTGTTGCTTTTTACAGATTCAGACTAACACGGCCACCCCTCTGATACTTGAAAAATACTATTTTATCATTTTTATAGTGCAAATATTTGTAATAAAAATAATATAAAGTGAGCACTGTACACTTTGTATTCTGTGTTGTAATTGAAATCAATATATTTGAAAATGTAGAAAAACATCCACAAATATTTAATAAAGTTCAATTGGTATTCTATTGTTTAACAATGTGATTAAAACTGTAATTAATTGACAGCCCTATTAATGACATAAGTCACATGTCAGTTTCCTGACTGGACAATATATGTACTGACACAGTGCAAATTTTAGATTTGATTCACTTTTGGTGAATATTCAAACTTAAAATGTGAGTATTCCTGCTAATGCATCTCTGCCACTCGAGCATGCATGGAGCATAAATGCAGAAGTATCACAAACACAGTTGGGACAAAATTTTCCTTTCCAATTCCTTTCTGAACATACATGGATTCCTCCCCCACTTCCTCCCAATCTCCCCTCCAGAGTTCTCTTCCTCTCTGTATTTTGTTTATTTTGGACAGTGACACTAGGTTAGTTAGTTTCATGTTTGTTTTCTTGTCGGTTTCACTTCCATGCTCCCATGCACTAGCACCCTGCTGCCACAGCTGGGTTGCAAACATGCAGAGGAATGTTGCATCAAAACCAAAGACTGCTTTCTTTTCTCTTTGTTATATTTCATGGAGACACTTCTGTTGATTTTTAGGGTTTTGAAAAATTTTTACCAAAAGCCTAAATTGTGGGCCCAAACTATCTAAGATTGTCACTTTAAAAACAGTGACTTTAACAACAACAACAGTTAAAGTGCAGGAGGGGGATGAAAGAGAGTTTTGGGGGTGGGTGAGTGCAATGAACTGTGGGAACATGAATAGGAGGCACACTAAATGTCTAGAACGCAGAGTCCTTTACCTGGTGGTCTTCCTGGAAGAGTTTCTCCCTTGCCTCCCCGGGGCCTCGGCTGAGTTTATCGGACTTGGGCCACAGTTTCAGGCTGACAGTGTTTAAAATGGCCGAATCCCTCTGAAGACTGTGTCTTTTATGAAGCTATTCTCAAAGCAGTGTTGACCCCACGTGGTAAGTGAATCAAGGTCAGAGAGTGCGCTCCCTTCACATCTGCTCGATGCTTATTACTGATATTTTTATTCAGTCTGTCAGTATCGGGCCGTGATCGAAGCCTATAAAGGGAGGAGAGACGCATCTTTCTGCTGGGGCAGGACAATGGCGGGACCTCCCAGTAACTGCAGCTGTGTCGGGGCTCTGAATACAACGGGCCACTCTTGGCAATGCTAGTGAGATCTGGCTCTTGGAAAGCAGCACTGTGATTCAGCTGTCACTCAGCGTCCAGCAAAGAGAGCTTTGAAAAGAGACTGCTGCTCCTCTCCTGGAGTAGCAAATATTTCCTAGGCCTCTGGTGGTGAATGAGAGAGGCTGCCCATTGTCCTCTCTCCCCCCTCAGACCTTGCCTGGTTTGCTTTAAATGGGCCTTTTGCGAGCAAACAATAAGCCCAGCGAAGGGTCCAGGTTGCACATGTCTGAGCAGTGAGAACACTCGAGCACTTTTTCATTGGCTCTTGTGACATGAAAAGCTGAGCTGCAGAGATGGCCGTTTCATTTGTCAGCCGCGGCTGTGGGTTTGCGTCCTCTCTCGGGTTGCGTTGTGCTCTGTGTGTGCTCTGCTCACTTCCTAGAAAATATTTTTACCCCCAAGATATCCTTTTGGCTGCAAAAATGTTTTTGGTGTGTGTGTGTGTGTGTGTGTGTGTGTTTTGTAGCTAGAACTGTGTGATGTGTTTTTAGTGAAACCCACAAACCAGGTGTGACGTGACTGCTTTGGTCTTTCTCCACAACCCTCTAAACACAGTCCAGGTTCAGTAGACTATCCCCAAACTTGGGCCGCTTTGTGGTTTTATGTTGAAACCACATGAAACTCCCTGAGACAAACCGAAATGAAAAGTCAGTGGGTTAGGCTGAGGTTCACAATGAATTTTTGGGTTAATTCAGCTAAATATAAAGGTACTTCTCCAACGTGGATGGAGAATGAAAACAAGCTTCCCTGTATGAGAATTTTACAGCCCCAGAATTCTTTCTTGTTTTCCTCTGACTTTCTCATCAAACTCTGTTAGCAACTTGAAAATAAAATGTTCTTTGCATTTGACGAATGTTGATTCCTCTCTTCTGCCCCTTGTGGTGCATTGAACACAATTGAAATGATGGTTTTTAGAAGTACAAGGGATCGTTACTCTGTTATCATGTACCTTGGCAACTCAGTGTAGTGCAGCATCTCAGGAATCCTCAGGGCATTCTCATTTATACAATGCCATATGTGTGTGAAGTGTTAGTTCTTTGTTAGCAGTAGGGGGAGCACCCAGCCCTGGATTGCTCCGGGGAGTGGAAATAAGATGTGGACCCTTTCATTTCCAGGTCACTGTGTTTATCAGTGATAACTAAAAGTGGTTATCATCTATTTGGTGGGCCATGTGGAAATGAGGTTGGGGAATGCAGTCCAGCTCCTTCCATCTTCTTTCTTGTCCAGGAGAGGACCTGATTTAGCTCTAAATTAATACACTTTAGGACACAAGGTATGTTTTTATTGTGTAAGCTCATGCTTGTGGAAACACAATTTTGTTGAAAAGACTTTGCCTTTCACGTTTTATTGTGTGATCTAATTAAAGTAACCTAGACGTCTAGACCAGTTTTGTGGTGAATGGAAGATGAGAAATGTTCTAGGTTAGGCAGCTTTCAGTATAAAGCTAAAGAGCAAACTCCTGGTTATTCTGACAGTCTGTGCAGTGGTTATAAAAGTTAAGATGAGGAAAAAAAATCTAGAGACTTCTGGTGCCCCAAGAGTTCAGTTCTGTCTCAGGACTAGAGAATAACCAATGCCCAGGCATGGATGGAAAAAGAAAAGTACAGAATAGTTTTAATGCAAAGTGTTGCAAAATCTGTGAAGAGTAACCGCCAGTGGAAATGAGCTCAGGATGGGTTTGACTGTGTCCTTTTTACTTCTTCCACATCACATTTGCCTAGAGACCCTGAGCATCCAAGTTCCAATCTGAGCTGAACTGGGCTCGCTGTCACCATCTACAAAAGTATGCAGATGAACATCTGATCATTGAGAACTCATGGCTGCAAGAACAACAAGGAGTCTGGTGGCACCTTAAAGACTAACAGATTTATTACGTGCACATGGCTGCAAGGTGTCTGGATAGCAGGTCAGCAGGCAATTGTTTTTGTGCTTGGCCCTGTCCTATTGACTAGAATACTAGGGTCCTACCTTCTCCTGGGGACAGGGCAGGCTACTCAGGGGAATAGAAAGGAAACCCAGAAGGCTGGGTGAGCACAATGGCCACTTCTGGCCTTCTCATCTATGAATAGATCCTCCAAACACCAGACTGTCCAACAGGAACAGGTCACATTAACATCTGCTTGTCTGGAAATCAGAGGTGTTTCCCATGCCTTTAGTACATGTGGAAAAAGTTCCCTGATCAAAAACACAAGAAATTAAATGACTGTACAGAGAATTCCTGTACAGCAGGTCTTAATCTCCTGAGTAAGAAAGTAAATTCACTCTTCTCTCCCATAACTCACTTTGTAGGGGATTTTATAGCAATGACCCGTTTAAACATGTGAAACTAGAGGAAGAAGAGCATTTGGAGACTAGGAAGATAAGAATCCTTTGATGGTGCAGCTGAGATCACTTGCTTTGTTGCCTCCCTAGCATTGCATGGATATACGTCTGGAGAAATAAGATACATTTCTGTATAATATAATCTGTGCTCATATATATGTGAATCAATGCAAATCTTTATTTAAAAGGGAGTTTGGGGTGAAATTCAGGGATTCATGCAGCTTCCTTTTTTCAAATGCACTTTGGGCCTGATTTTCCTCCCCAGCTGGTTTTACTCTGGTGTAATTAACTCCATTGCCTTCAGTGGCGTTACTCCCGATTTACATCTGCCTGAGCAAAAAGGAAACCGAAGCCTTTTGTCTGCACACCAACCCAGATTGCAGCCGTACCAAGGTCATCAAAACCCATCAAGCAGCTTGTGAAATCCAATTAAATCCCTAAGCACACCCTCCCCTCTCATGTCCAAGGGGGCAGCTTGGTGACTCGCCCTCCAAGTGTCAATGAGGAAAATCTCTTTGGAAGTTTCTGCCTTGCTCATCCCACTTACTGAAACTAAATTTCAAGAAGCTAATCGGGCAGAGAGTGCAAAGGATGAAAACATTAGAAATCAAATTAATGAAGCTGAATCACCAATTTCTGACCCAGAAGACTATTAGGAATGGTCAGAATTAATTAACTCTCCTTGGCGGAGCTTTGGAGGAAGGCAGCGATCCAGGCATAGGGGCACAAAGGACATCGATGGGATCTGACTACCTGGAGCTCTGTGAAGAGATGATCTGCTCCATTTATTCTGATTCCTGGACCAAGACCAAATTCCCAGAAACATTTTATGGAACAGGAGCAGCAGAAGCGTAAGGGAGAGCTGCCAGGAGCCCTCATTCTGTCCTAATCTTTCATGGTCATTGAGGGCCAAGTGAGTGAAGTTCTTGCATGCTGTCTGCAAAGAGCAGCCATCCCATTATCCAAACACAACATGGCTTGTGAGGTCCCATTACAGGTACCGAGGAGCCTACCTCATTGAAATATTAATGGTACTTTGGTCAGATTCTTTAAATATTTTCTAAAAAGATTCAAAGTTACAGTCCCATGTGTTTTTCATTGTATAGAGTCTGTCTGGGTTCCTCTGCCCCTTGCTCCTTCTGGTAATCATTTGAAATTAAAAACCCACCAGCATCAATACACAGATTTTGCTTTCCTGAGTGGTTTCCATTGTTCTGGTCACCCTGCATGCTTTAATATAATCCCAGCATCCTGTGCAGGGATGGAGAAAGAGTAGCAATAGGGAATTTGCAGTGCTTTCCTTACCTAGGTTAGAGGGAAGTAAGTGGCCGCATTAAAAATACATCTTATGCCCAGGTGAGGCAGTAATTTAATAACTAAATTATTTAACCTGGACCTGGTGCTCTCCCTTATTCCTTTCCAGTTTACGAATGTAGAACAGAAAACCCTTTGAAAGGGATGGATTCTACTACCTGGTCTCTACAGACCCTACGTGGGCCTGATCCAATGTTCACTGAAGCCAATGGAAGTCTGCCTATTGATTTTAAGGGGCATTGTACAGGGCCCCATATACTGGCCTCCCAGTGACTCCAGTGGGAGCTAATTGTGTGAAAGAGCTGCAGTATTTTGGGACTGACTAATCTTTAGACCAGGGGTAGGCAACCTATGGCACATGTGCTGAAGGCGGCACGCGAGCTGATTTTCAGTGGCACTCACACTGCCTGGGTCCTGGCCACCGGTCCGGGGGGCTCTGCATTTTAATTTAATTTTAAATGAAGCTTCTTAAACATTTGAAAAAACCTTATTTACTTTACATACAACAATAGTTTGTTTATATATTATAGACTTATAGAAAGAGACCTACTAAAACCGTTAACATGTATGACTGGCCTGCAAAACGTTAAATCAGAGTGAATAAAGGAAGCCTCGGCACCCCACTTCTGAAAGGCTGCCAACCCCTGCTTTAGACCACTGTGACTCTGTGCTGCAGTGATCCAAGGGTCCGTTCTCCACCATGTACAGTGACTTTCTTTTTAGTTGGTGACTCCAGCCCTGGGTAAAGGAGGCTCATTTGTAGGCACCTGAATACAAGTGGGTACCCACAGCCCATGAAGCGCTGGATTAGACCTCAAACCCACAACTGTGACAGTCCCAGGAGCGCTCGCATCCATGAGTGGATAGTGAATGTTCTATAAAACCTGCCGACTTTATCAGGACCAGGCTTTGGCTCCCACGCTCTCACGGGGGGGGAGGGGGGTTGTGTGTGAGCAATTTGCTCTAACTCCCCACGCCCCTATTTGAGAAGGCTCCCATAAGGAGTGGCATTGCGACCTGGTGTGCCAGGTCGTAACGCCTGGAACAGGGAGCTGGGCTCAGCCCCTTGAGACAGGAGCCACCACTGTGGGATAAGTATGGGGCAGGCTTGCTTTCTTACACCCCCTTCCCTGCCCCCAACCTGAGTGGTAGCACTTTTTTGGGAAGGGTAGGGGGCCTCAGTTTCAGATCTTTGCCCCAGGACCCCAAAAATGTCTCTGCGACCCTGGTTGGGGAAGCACAATGTATGTACCAAACTGCAATCGATCATCTTCCAAGGGATAGAGGTCAGGCATTTGGACAGCTCTGTCTGATTGTCACAAAACTAAATCAATCATCCAAAATTACTTAATATTCATCTTGCCAACTCATTTGCAGTGAATATGAAAGTTAATGTCACTTTAGTAATTTAGAGTTTTGAAGGAAAACTAATATTTATTCCATGCCTTTTAAGGGGAGTGGGAGGGAATGGGAACGGAAGGGGAGATAGGTAAATATCATTATTTTCACTAATTGTAATTGCAGTGTTTCTTCTTGGCTTCATAAACTCTTATGCTGAAGCGCCCCGGAAAGAGAGAAAGGCTTGGTAAAGAGATGGGTTCATTTCCTTGGATAATGCCTCGTTTAGTCAATTGCCTGATCAGTAAATAGCCCACTGTATGTGATCAGCATGGATGTAACTGCTCGCTGGACAACTTATATGGGAGCAGTTCGGAATTAATTTGATGATTGTGAAAATGTCTTGGCTCCTTTGCTGAAGGCTAAATAAACACAATTAAAATATTCTTACTTTTCAATATGCTTTGTTCTCTTCATTAAGTGTAACTAGAGCTTCCAGTTATCTGCATTTAGTTTTCAAAAAAAATGGAGGGTATTTTTAGAGCAATGTAAAGCTTATCACTAATTACACCTGGGGGGAAATCTCATTAGATATTCATTTGCTTTGACTTTAAAACTATTCTAATGAGCTGCATTAGTTGTGATAACGTTGACTGACTCTGTCTTGTCCACTCCCTGCTTGTTTGAAACAAAGCAAGCCTCTTTTGAAGCTTATAACTCAGTAGCTGTGACCTTGAGTATCTTTGGGGGTCAGGGCAGGGAGGCAAGGGAAGGGAATTTGCCAGAAGCAAGTAGCTGGAACAATCCTTCTATACCAGGAGGGTGGGGATAGTCGGATGGTTCTGATACAGGGTTGGGAGGCATATGCTCTGAGTTCTGCTCCTGGCTGTACCATAGACTCCCTGTGTTACTCTGGGTAAGTCACTTCATCTTTCTGTTTTCGACATCTGCCACACAGAGCTTAATGCATTAAGGTTTGTGTGGCACTATGAGATATCCAAACAGCAAGCGCTCCACTAGTACACAGCATTTGTGACAGGAGGCAGAAGCCTGACTTACTTCCAGCAAGCAAGGAGTTAAGACCCTGCTTAGACCCCTTGAAAATGTACAGTGTGGAATTGGGGCTGCAGGATCAAAGAGGCTTTCGGGGGAATGCAGGGAGACCCAAGAAGAACAGCGACTTGCTCTGGAAACAGCCTGTAGAACAGGAGAGCTCTATGGGGCTGCTTCATACCTTGGGCTCTGCCCCTTCTCTCCCCTCTCCCCCCCACCCCCCGCAGTTGGGGCAAAACTATGTTTCGTTTCTTGTTAGCTTTAAAACCTGGGGGAGGCAGACGTCTTTCTGCTCCACTCCACCAGCTGACTTTAGAGCTGTTGTTGTTGCACAGTCTTCATCCAAAAGATCCTGGCAAGAAATTAGCACTGCAGTGAATGGATTGAAACCAAAATAATGAAACTGCTGAAGTCAAAGGGAGGGGCTGGTACCCAAGGTGTATTATGCAAATAGCACTGGGGCTGGAGTGGCCTGAGTGGAATGGTTTTCATTTTCTCTGAAGTTTTAATAAATCTTAGGCCACTACATATTTACTTGGCAGTTAGAGAAGGATTTACTCTCTGCTTTAGAAACACAAATTATTCTTGGCTGATCATTTACCCCCTTCCTGCTCAGCTCCATCAGTGATTCCAAACTTAGACCAATAAAGTTCTGTTCTTGTTCCTTACAGTAGAAAAGATGCAGCTCTTTTGACAGAAGGAAATACAGCTACATAGAGGATAAAGAAATTACAAGCCCCTTGCATAGTATATTGTAGCTAGCCCAGACGTAGTCCTTTGAATGTGTGTGTCAGCTATTTCTAATAATGCAAGGCAACATGCCGGCCTGGGAAAATGCCTGTTTATGTGGCTGTGGATGCAATATGAGATTGCTACTTCATCTCCTCATCGAGCATGCAAGGAGTGAAGCCATTCTGTGTGTGTACACATCTGTATGAATGACACAAGGCAAAGGAGATAGTGAAGCTGAGGTTTCAGATATCTCCTCTGGAGACCAGGGAGAGTCAATGTGGATGTAAAGTGGTCTGTTCAGACAGGTTTACTGCCTTTTCTAGGTAGAGGCTATGAATTGAGCAGCAGGATAATGGTGTACGGATGCTCACGCAGAACAGGATATATGGGATTCTTTGATAATTGGGGACATTTTAGCAATGGAGCTGAGTTAGATGAGAGAGCGCTGGTGGAGTCTACATTTCAGCAGGAAGGAGAGGGCTAGCTGCAAAGATGGAAGCTACAATTTTTTTTTTTAAATCTAGTGGACGTGGAAGAGACAAATGTGAAAGAGGCAAAGGGAAATGTCAGGCTGAGCTATCAGCAGGGAGAATACATCTGAATTGGAGAAGAGCCACCCGGACCAAAGTTTTAAGTAGGAAGGTGGAAACCAGACTTTATTCCTGAAAAGAAAAGAGAGCGTAGAAAATGAAGCTTGCAGGGACCAGAGCTGGAAAGCATGTAGTATACGGTTGGGACCAATCCCTCCTACCCTACGGTTCTCTTATTAGAAAGGTTAAAGGAACTGCTGCTCTAAATTGGAAAGGTTTTTGCAGGCACTTCACAAAGCTGGAGTATTTTGCAGGAGATTCCTCAAAGGTGGAAGGCATCCAACCTCCCACCATTATTTAAGGATCGACCTAGACGTGCACCAGGGTCTTGCAGACAAGTTCATTTCCCTTCAGGTGAAGGGAAGTCTTAGAAAATGGTTTAATAGATTAAAGGTGGCATGTTGAGAAAAGCACAGCTTGACCAAAGATAGCCAGTGTGGCTTCCGGAAAGGACTTTTTCTGCCTCACTAACTTTTGGAAATGTCCTTTTTAGAACACACATTCCTGTCAGTGTAGACAAGAGGCAAAGCAACAGCCAGGAGAGGCTTGGATCTTCAGACGGTGTTTGACAGGGTCCCACGTCGGAGGTTAATGTCTAAAGGTGGGGAGTTGGGAAGGGGGAAAATTGGCTGATTGAAAATTGGCCAGAGGACAGGAGTGGAGTGGGGAAAGGAGGCATAAATAGAAGCCTTTGAAGATGAAAGGCAATTTAATAAAGGAGCGTGTACCGTAGGAGACTGCACTGGCGGGTCCTGGTCTTTCTGATTGTTCTACTATACGAAAGACTTGGCTGAGAACATAGAAAGATTTCATAGTTGCAGATCTCACTAGATTTGGGAGGAACGGCGAGTAATGAAGCACAAGGCATTCAGGTTCAAAGGAATGGGAGATCGTTTCCTGGCTGCACTAAGATGGCAAATACAGTTTGATCCAGACAGACCAATAAATTTTACAGCAACATATTTGGTTATTGGTACCTGACTTCTCTTTAAACAGTCTGGGGCTATCATTGGTTTTAATGCATCCCAATTGGCTGTATTTCTTGCCGAGCTGCTGGAAGAGGTCTTAGAGAATGTATACTTCATTTATACTTGTTTTTATTCCTCATTGGAGGGGATGACAACTGGACAAGTTTAAAAACTGCAGAAGTATATTTTTAAAAGTAGGGATGTGTGAATTTCGTATGGATGGAAATCAGAATTGTTCTGAACATTCCAAAAAAAAATTCAACCTAAAGGTTCAAAATAGTTCAGCCAACTTGTTGAACAAGCCCAAACCCAAGAACACACACACAATAAAACCCAGCCCTTGCACCTGCACTTCTGCCTCCAAACCAAAGGTTCATGTGATGGAATGGCAGCACTGGCCAAGATGAGGCCATTATAGAAGAGGCAAGATTACTTTAATGGTCATATGTCATAGCTTGGTGCATAAAACTACAAGGGTTTTCTTCCCTAGAAGAAGCCTGGGTAACAACCTTGGAGTTTATAGACCTTCAGCTGGGGTAAATTATAACTCCATGGAGCTATGATAATTCACACCAGCTGAGGTTCAGCTCAATAGGTCTGTGGATAGTCTCTGAGCCATTGCCAAACTGCTGTCTGTCTCTCTCTCCTGCTCACGTGGTCAGAATGTGTGCTTGAGTACAGAGGAAGGGCTTTTAGTAGCCCAGTACTCCTGTAAGGACCCTGAATTTAATTTAAAAAAGGGAGTCTGTTCCTGAGATTTTTCTAGCTAAGTTCGTTCCCCTAAAACTTCTATCCTTCTGAATGTCCTAACCTTCTGAGGTTCATGAATCCCTAGAAATTCTCAGACGAGGACAGTTTCACTAAAGGCTGGTTCTTTAGCTATCTGTTTCTTGTCCTCCACGTGTGCTTGTAGTTTTATCCAGTATGAATTCCTTAGGTTATTTTTTGGCACTAATTAACAGTGCAGTGGAAATTATTTTATACAACTGGTAATGAGCAAGATCTCCGATTCAGTTGTACACCAACTGAAACTTGGCGAATTGTAATTAAGAAAATATCAAATGCTGAGCTATTCTGAATTTGATACTTTTTTTTCCTGTCTGGGAAAAACTAAATAATGAGCTCTTTGAACCTAAATCAAACAACATTTTTAGTGGGGATAGGTAATGAAATATTAGTTAGGCCCATTGCAATGGGCAGATCAATCACTGCCTTTTAAGATCTTAAAAGAAGCTCTGAGATAATGGCAGCAGAATGACTCAATGCTAATTTCCGAGACCAGCCCTTCTGGGTTGCACAGAGATGTCTGAGAGCTTGTCCTGTCAATCCGGTGCAGTCAGGAGATGCTGTGAAGAATGAGTTGCCATTTTGCTGAAAGTGATGGGCCTGCGATATGAAAAGCTACATTCACTGCTTGAACCAAACTGGTGAATTCTCCATGCCAAGAGAGAACCTGGAAGGGGTATTAAGTCTTGCAGCAATGGTGAGGGAACTGGATGTGTGTGTTTTGGCCTTGTGGCAATGACAAGGGAGCTTACAAAGCAAACAGCAGTGAGCTACCAAGCTTGGTTGCTCACCAGGGAGATGAACTGTTTGCCGGAGCTTTAGTTTCCATATTGGCATCATACACCAGCCTCATTGGTTAGCGCCGTGCACTCTCCTGTCTGTGCAGCAGCTTAATCTCCTCTCAAGACGCTAGGTCTTTAGTTTCTCAGCAGCAACTGATCAGAATTTACATTCTTCAGGAAATTACGGTATTACCACACCTTGAATTTTGTTTTTGTCCCAAATTATGTCAAAAGGATGAAATCTTGAAATATTTTACTGACTGAAACATTGAAATGAGCTTATCAAAACATTTCACGTTGATAATGTGAAAACACTACTAAATATGAATATTAAATCATAAAATTAATAATATACATGAAATGAATCCGAATGAAATGAGTCTAAATGAATTGTTACACAACTTTTCCATATGAAGTTTTGTTGAAATCAATATGTTCACATGTCAGATTTACATTTTGACGATACAGCAATTTCTGATGGAAAACTTCAGCTGCAAATGTTTCCGCCAGCTCCACTCAGCAAGAGGCTTGGAGCCCCAAGGATGGGCATGCTTAAACACGTTCTGCTCAAACCTAGTGTTTGGTTTTATTTTGGGCACAAATCCTGGGGGTCTCCGACACCTGCTGTCCCAGTTCTGACTGATTTTTCCCCCTGCCCATAACACTTTCTAGTTCAACATTATTAACTAATGATTTGGAAATAGATCCACTTCCAGGCCATGCCCTTCTAGTGTACAAAGTGTTGAGGGCCTGTTTTCAGTGAGACATTATCACCAATTAACTCAGGAGCTGCTCGATTTGTTTCAGCAACTCATTGGCTCTGCCAACGGATCAGCATTTCTCCTGGGTCAATATATTACTAAAATTCCACCCCATCCATTGAGATTCTTGTCTATCTCTAGCTGGTTTTGGAAAAACTTTTTATCCTGTTTGAGTCTTGACAGATGGTGGTCGTGCTCTTCCTTGCCATGTAAGTATGAGTCTCCGTATCTTGCTCTCCATGCCGGGAGTATGTTCAAGGCCATGCACTCTTCACCTGTAGGAGAGTGCTGAGTACCTTGCATCACCTGCAGTAGCAGTGATCCTGCCTGCTGATTAAAAAAGCCATGTTTGCAGGCTCTGTACTCTTCAAGCTGGACTTTGTTTCAATTCTCACTGGTGCAACACCTTTTCCCCTCTAAAAGGTGTCATACTGTTTCCCAATGTTACATACTGCTAATATGTGTCATACTGTTTCCCAATGTTACATAAAATATTAACCCCTTTGTCCTTCCAGCTGGAGAAAACTAATGGGCTGGATGTAGGGCTCTGCATGGGAAGAGTTGAATCTAAACAGGCAATCAGTGGCATGTGAGCAATCCTGATAGATACACCGTTTCTTAGGGGCTTCCCCTCCAGATTCTTGACCACAGCTTTTTGAACAACCAAAGAAATGGGTTCCAGAGGGCCTTTCCCAGGTCGTAAACTCAGTCTAGTGCAGAGGTCGGCAACGTTCAGCATGCGGCTCGCCAGGGTAAGCACCCTGGCGGGCCGGGCCAGTTTTATTTACCTGCTGACGCGGCAGGTTCGGCCGATCGTGGCCCCCACTGGCCACGGTTCGCTATCCCGGCCCAATGGGGGCGGCGAGAAGCGGCGCGGGCGAGGGATGTGCTGGCTGCGGCTTCTCGCGCCCCCATTGGCCCG